>NC_133620.1:465865480-465917980 GCF_048593235.1 Sminthopsis crassicaudata | reverse complement strand
CTCTCCTAAACCATCCCAAATGGGCTCTTTCCTAACGGCCTTTCAGTAGATTATCTGAGTGTCTAAAACTCAAGTTGATAAATGGTGGAAAGCTGGACCCACTGGTCAGGGAAAGGCAAAAAAGGAAAGAGGGGATAATCAGGATTATTCCAGTCACCAGCATAAAGCCTATTATTGATCCGGGTTGACTGGTGGGAAAGAGAAATGCTCATATTTTGGGGCAGTTGCTTTTTACTCTTACGTGGGAATTAGGTCTTAGATCTCAGCTACTTTAAGGAAGACGACGATTCTCCTCATGATAGGAGAGCCTCTTTATTACCTTAGAAAGACGTGGCTGCCAAACGTGTTGTTTAATTGATGTTAGAATGTATTTTTGTCACACTGCCCTGTGATAATCAGTAAGAGAATAATTGGAGTCAAATATGGAAGAAAAACTGAAAGCCTCTGCCCCAGAAATTCCTTAGCTGGCTCGCTGTTTGTGGGTTATGTTTTCTGATTGGACCAAAAAATGTGGTTCAGATGCCCACTCAGAGTGTTGGAGGGGGGAGGCTGGGCTGCTCTGCTGATTGCTGCTTCTCCCCTGGCTCCTTTCTTGGGGGTCCTATGTTCACTTCTTCCAGGGGCCCCTTTGGGCTGATAGTGGGGGAAAGGCTGGGTTGCTGTGTTGATTGCTGCCTCTCCCTGCATCCTTTCTTGGGGGTCCTGCATTCCCTTTTTCCAAGGGTCCCTTTGGGCTTTTGTGGTTGATTATCCCCCACTCTCAGTTTACTCCTTATCCTCTCCCTCACCATAGAGTACTTTGTAATCATCCTAGCCTTGCAAACCTAGAATTTGGAAGCATTTGAATTGTAGAGATTATAAATGACCAGTGAGAGCAATGGATTGAGGCAAATGGGGAAGTGGACCTAGTTATTATTGCAGCCTCAAAGGCTCATGGGACCCGCCCATGGTATGTTGTTCTTGCTGTTCGATTGGTCAGTCAGGTGCACTCTTCTTCATGATTTTGTGGGGTTTTCTTGGCAGGGCAATCAGAAATTAAGTCGCATAGTAGGATGTTTCTGAGGCTGAATTTGAATTTAGATCTTTTGGCTCCCAGAGCCAGTGTTCTATCCACTGAGTCGCCTGCTGTCTCGGCACATAGTAGACATATAGCAAGTAAATGTTTCTTAATGGGTGGGTCACCCATTTGTCTTCCGGGCTCGTTTCACAGAGGGCATTCACATGGAATCATAGCTGGAAGGGATCTAGAAATTAAATCCGGGGATTCTTAAACATTTTGTCTCAAGGGCTCTTTGGCAGTCAATTTAGCCTAGGAATTCTTTTGCAGGAGAACTCTTTTTTTATGTCCCTCCCCCCCCTTTTTTTAAAGGCAGTCAGGATTAAGTGACTTGTCCAGGGTCACACAGCTAGTAAGTGTTAAATGTCTGAGGCTGGATTTGAACTCGGGTGCTTCTGACTCTGTGAGTGCTCTATCCACTGCGCCATCTAGCTGCCCCTTTTTATGTTTCTGAATGCATAATTTCTGTTATTAAGTGTATAAAAATCATATAGGATTATAAAGAAAATCAGTTATTGGGGGAAAAAAAAGATGTATTTTCCCCCCATTAATTAAGTCCTTAACCACTCCCCCCCTCTAGTGTCTCCTTATACTCCTGGGTTAAGAACCCATAATGTACATAGTTCAATCCTCTGAATTCTTTGGGGTCACCAAGTAAATATATTCTGATTCTAAGAACCGAGTGTAATGGAGCTGAAATCTCATTAATTATAGAGTCCAGCTTCTGCTCCTTACCACCTTATGTGGTCTTAGTTAAGTCAACCTCCTTGGCTTTTAGCATCTTTATCTATAAAATGGTGGGCGGGCTGTGTTGAGGGCTCTATACTCATTGGTGTTGGAGGCCCTTCTAATTCACACTCTGTTCCTAGTGCAAAGGATCTTGGTATTATTTACATCTGTAACTGACACATGCAATGTCTCCTGATAGACGAGACCAGATCTGTGATTTTTTTGGTAAAAAATGGAAAAATTCCAAGGATCTTAATAAAAGAACCAAAGTTAGCCAACAGTTACCAGAAGTGACTTAGTAGTAATGGTAATTACTCTGGTAATGTTTAGAATAACCAGATAGAAAACTGGCTCCTTTGTGATTTCGGGGTATTTCATAAAATCCCATTTTCTCCCCCAACTATAGAGTTTTGGTTTTTTGATTTGTTTTGGTGAGACAGGTGAGTGACTTGGCCAGGGTCACACAGCTAGAACTTATTAAGTCGTCTAAAAGCAAATTTGAACTCAGGTCTTCCTGATTCTAGGACTGGTTCTCCATCCATCTAGCTGCTTCCCTCAATTATATTTTTATGAACAGATGCTTATTTATAAAGTCCAAGTGGTTTTTTTTGAGATAAGAAATGTGATTTTTTTTTTAAAGATAGCTTTTTGTGTCTTCTAACAAATAAAATGAAAAAGGATGAACACCGACAAAGTTCCTCTCCAGTCTTCAGTCAAAGGAAAACATTTTCATCAATCATGTCCTAATGGTAAATTGCCAGCTTTCATTTTTAGGACACAGTGATTGTCCTCAGCCATTCAGCAAAAATAAAATTTTACTCTATTAAAGAGACCCAACAAGCGTGGACTTCTAAGGGAGCTCAGTCTCCTCATTCCCCTTTCAGAAGGACCTTTCAGCACCTTAATTGGTGGTCCTGGGCTCTGTTCTGCAGAGCTAGTGAACGTGTCCACCAGAGGACCCTTGGAACAAAGCCTTGCCTATTTAGTGCCCCCTCCCCCTCAGTGTTGCTTCCCAATCTGGTTGTTAGAAATTTGAGGATCCTACATTTAGACTCGGAAAGGATGGTCAAGGTCATCAGATCCTCTTTGTGTGGGGTTTTCTTTTTTTGAAAATTGGAGTTCAAAGCTAATTTATTCACATTTCCCATCCTCCTTCCTCTCTCTCTCTCTCTCTCTCTCTCTCTCTCTCTCTCTCTCTCTCTCTCTCTCTCTCTTTTGCCGCCTTGCCTTCCAGATTTTATTGTTGTTGTTCAGTCTTGTCCTATTCTTTGTGATTGCACTCTTGGTGGAGTTTTCTTGACAGATAGATACTCTGGAGTGGTTTGCCATTTCCTTCTCCAGGGGATTAAGGTGGGCAGGTTAGGGGAGTTGGCCAAGGCCCTTGCAAGTGCCCGAGGCAGGACTTGAATTCAGCTTTTCCTGACTGCAGGCCCAGCACTTTATTCCCTGAGCCACCCAGCTGCCTTTTCTTACTAAAGAAATGTTCTTTTTAATCCCAGATATTAGGAGCTGCTGCTTTCTCCCAGGGACTGCCAGCCTCCTCTGTCTGGGGCTGAGGCTAGTCTTGTAATTATTTAAATGTCTTTCCCAGTCCTGTTTAGACTTGTTCCCTGCCTACCTTTGGAGGTCTCTGCCTTGCCTCGCCTCCGGCTTAATCAGGTTAAAAAAAATCACCTCATTCTCTGCAGTCAGACCCCCCACCATTTCAGGGTTGATCCAGATGTGCAGCGGCGGCCTTCCTGGCCCAGGTAGCCCCCCTACGCTGGAGGACTCAAAGTCTGCCTGTCTGGCAGCTGCCATCTTGTTATTTACTTGAGTTTTCCCGAGCAAGATGTGCCAGGGCCAGGAGGCGGCTGCCCGGCCTTGATGAGGACTTGAAAACGGGTTTACCGGGCGGCTTGAAAGCCCTCGCTGGGACTACAGATCTGCTCATCAATTCAGCCCGGGGTCCCAGTGTCTGTCCAGGAGGCAGCCGAGCAGAGCCGCGAACAGGGCCCGGCCCAGAAGCCGCAGTCACACTTGTTAACCAGAGGACAGACTGCCTCGAGATCCATCTCGAGGAGGCTGGGAGGTCACGCTTGGGTCATTTCGGGCCTTCTCGTGAACCTTGCTGGTGGGATGGGAGCACAGGCCCCTGGGACCCAGAAAGGGAGAGGGAGGCACTTTCCCGGAAGAACCTGCACCCTCCCTTGAATTCCTGCCCATCTTGTCCATAATCCTGTAATGTAATTCTGGGGAAAAGAGGGCAAGAAAAATCTTGATACATAAAAAGAAATCCTGCTTCGGGGAAACAATCCGGGAAAACATTATGTGTATAAAAATATATGAATATCTAAAAATTTATGTCCCAGATGCACTCCTGGGAATGGGGGCAAGATGTCCTTTGGGAAGCTGCCTTTGGGAGATTTTCTGCTAGCATGTTGAATATTTATCAAGGCTCTTTTAGAACGCTCAGAAATACCGATTGTTCCAAAAGGGCTATTCTAGGAATTGTCGTCCGTCTCAAATATCGAAGAATGTGGGCCCGCTCGGCTTTGTGAGCTGGGGCTGGGGTGTGTGGGGCTGCTCTCCCCGGCCTCGTAAACAAGCAGATGGCACACCCCGAGCACTTCTCAGATCCCACTGGCTCCTGTCTGCTCGGAGAGAAGATGACCCTAAAAATGGGAGCAGAATCTCCCAAACAGGAAAGTCAGAGCAGCAGGGAGGGCCGGCGCCGGGCAGAACGCAGGAACCCAGATTCAGATGGAGCTCGGGGCTTTCTGCTTCTCTCCCAGATCCGTTGAGTAGCAACGGCAAATAAAAGAGGCTAGTATATAAAAGCAATTTGGATCACTTTTGTTCTTCCCGATTTAAGGCTTTAATGCAAAAAGTTGTCACATGGTTCCAAAGAGCTCATTTAGAGAGGAGCAGGCTTGTGGATGGAGGCAGGATGTCTTACCCCCCTCCCTGCCCATGGCAGAGTCTCTGGGATGAAGGGGATTGTGGGGGGGAGGGCAAGGTGCCAACCTTGGAAGAAAAGCCGGGGAAGGGGGTGAAATCCGAGTCAGAGAAGCCGGCTTTCTGCCCCTTGCTGCTGTGGGCCAGTCCTGCTTTACCTCTCTGGGCCTCAGTTTCCCTATCTGGGAAACCTCCCTGGGTGTCGGTTACCCCGCTCTCATAAAATGATCCTGTCCTTGGAGTGTACTTTTAGAAAATAATCAAAAAAACCTAATTTTTTTTTCCATCGAGTTCTTTTTACATATCCATTGCCTTGCCTGTGTCAGACTGAGGCAGACATTACAGAAGGCTATCTGCTGAGATCTTTCCCCAGTTTATTTTGGGGGAGGGGGAGCCCCAGCAGTTAAGTCCCTGGCGTGGAGGGAGGAAAGCCTTGCCTTGAGTTACATGTATCTGCCTGTAGGAATAAACAATTCTTTTGAAAAGGCGATAGGAAAAAAAAAAAGGCAGCTTAAGATTTATCTGAAAAGGAAGTGGAAAGTTGAAGTTGCTGGCGATCTCATTACTGTCTGTCTCGCTAACCATAATTAAAAAATGCCTGAATGATCTTAATAACACATGATTCAGCTGACAAGCACTAATTGCTCTGTATCAGGCCAAGGGAAGATGAATGTTGTCAAGAAAACCACAAGTCAGACAAGCTGATTCTCTCTTAGTCTGACACCATGTTCCCATGTACAGACCAGTTTTCACTGGCGCCCTTCCAGCATCCAGAGAAACTCTTTGCCTTCCCATTAATGTTCGCTGCTGGCAGGCCCCAGTTGTTTTTGAGATCTGCTTTCATTGCTCCAGCCGGAGCCCGGACTGGGCTGCCGAGCAGACGTCATCGAAGTGCATTTCTCCCCCTATCTGCCGCTTTTTCAGAGAATCCTCTTTGCCTTCAGCCCTAATGCTTTTCGTGGGCTAGCCCGCCAGTTGGATGCCATTGTGGAGATTGATTTTTCTGGCTCCAGATCTGTCCGGGAATCCCTGCCTTTTTCACGGATTCCACCGATCTCCGGGGGCCCCGAGACAGCGGCTCATTCTAGAGTGAGAGGGCCCAGGATGGCGGCCCTTCTGGAGGGACCACTGCGGGGGGGCGGGGGGGCCAAGCGTAAAGGCAGACCTTTGTTCCCGTGAACAATATTACTGGGTCAGAAAGTCAAATTGATTCCCAGTCTGAAGTCAGCGTTCTGTCATGAAAACTCCTTGCTTAGCCGTGTTCTTTCACTTTTAATTTGGGTGGATCTTCTTTTTTTAATGGTATCATCCCTGGAAAGCTTCCAACTTTAGGAATAGGCCACTTTTTAAAAGATGTTACTGAGATTCAAAGGTAGATATTTTCTCAGATCTTGTCTAAATAATAGGGGTAGAGATAGGGACAGGGCCCGGACCTGTAATTTCTTTGGTTGTAGAGAACTCCCAGAAGAGGAAACTCCCTTTACTATGCAGGTTACTACCTGATAATATCAGCTCTTAAAATCATTATTAAACAATGTGAGCATTAAAGACATAGCTAGAACACAATGGGGAAGTTGGCCATTTAAGTGCCCAGGGAAAGAGGGCCAAGTGTTGTTCATGGCCTTCCGGTCACTGTGTATGCTCTCTGATCGTTTGTTAGCTCGTTTGTTAGCTCGTTTGTTAGCTCCTTTGTTAGCTCGTTTGTTAGCTCCTGTGCCCTTCTGTTTGGGAGCGTATGGTAAAGTGCACAAGACACAGGAGCAGAACAGGGGCAGCGAGGGAGAGGAAGGACAAGTCTTCCATTTTCAGGGAACCTCATGTGTCCCAGCTGTGGCTGCTTGGGATGGGGATTAAGTATATCATCTAAAGAAAGTAGTTTAAATCATGGAGGAGGGGAGAAGGAATACAGAAGGAATGGGGCAAATAAATAGGATTTTGTGACCTTGTTAAATGATACACACACACAATGTACACACTTAAAAGCAGCAAAATCTACATAGCAAGTTTATGCTTTGTAAACTATGGTTTTTGTTTTTTTCTTTGTAAATTGAAATGTTGAACAAAGTTGACCAAAAAAAAAAAGTAGGTAAAGGAATTACAAATTAGAGATCAGACCCAAGAGCAGTGAATAATACTAATTTACTGTTTTTAAAAATAACCCTGTGGTTTCATAGGCTCCTTCTCCCCATGGAGAAACTTTTCTGCCAAAAGGAAGCCTCCATAGTTTTACATAGAGAGCTGCCCGGGACACTGGGGGCTCCATCAGGCCAGTATGGGTCAGAGGCCAGCCTTGAACCCAGGCCTTCTTGGCTCTGAGGTTGGGCTTTTATCCAAGAGGGCAGCCACTTCTCACTTATTCCTGATAAAAGATCCAGATGATTTTCAGAGTTTTCCATCTCATTGTAGTGAAAAACACAGATCTGTGAGACTCATGATGTGGTGGTGGGTGAGACCCATTAGATCGGAGGGTCCCCTTCTAAGAAGCGTTTCCGGGCTGACCCCTGGGATGTTAACACCGCTGTTTTTGCCATTTCCCACCGTGACTGGCAGAGTTAAATATTTTATTTAAAATTTTAACGTTGAACATCAGTACAACCAACGTCTTAATTAATATTCTCATTTACATTCGTGCCAGTATATCAAGTGTCAAGGAGAGGCAGCTTGGTGCAGAAAGAGCTTGGGTTCAAATTCTGACTCTGATTCATGCTGTGTACCTCTTAGCTAGTCATCAACTAGCCTGAGCAAACCCTGGAGTAGAGGGAACTTCCATACTGGGTGCAGTGAAATATCAGTGAAATCATAGGGTGGGAATGGTTTCCCTTCTCCCCTACAAATGACAAAGAATTGCAGTGGGAATTGTTCTTGCCTTTATATAAGGCTTGCAGAGAGCTTTACTTCTTTATCTCCTAGGAAGTATCACCCTAGGAAGTAGATTCTATTATTATCCCCATTTTAGAGGCTGAGAGAAGTGACTTGCCCAGGGTCACACAGCTAGCAAATATCAGAGGTGGGATTTTCTATAACTCCAGCAGAGGCCCCTCCTCTCTCCACCGTACCGCGTGGCTGCCTTCTCCCAAACATCTGCTGCTCCCTTGTTGGGGGCGTGCTTTCAGGTGCCTGTCGGGACCCCTCCAGAACGGGTTCATCTGTAATTTCGTGAGTTGGCATGGCCCAGGGATCATCCATTGATTTTTCTTTCAAAGTAACAGTGGGGTTTTGTGCCATTAATTATCGAGTCCCTTCTGCCTTTTTGCAAAGCCTTCGAATAATTGTTCTGATTTCCAAGAGGGGTCAGGAGGCTGGAGACGGACTGTTCTCAGTACCGAGTGTTGCTGTTTTGATTGGAGTTCTCCCTGTCTCAGACAGGTAATGCCGGCCACAGTTTGCTCCCGGGTTCGTGTCTCGTCGGCGCTTCTCCCCCTCTCGAGTGGGGCTTATCACTCTGCATCAAGGCAGAGCCAGTTTGGTTCTATCACCGAGCAGTCTCACACAGCCTGGGTACAGAATGTCACCTTCGTTTTAATTAGAATTCTGTCAGTAATTTCTGTTTACAAGTGAGGCGTTTAAATTATATTGGGATGAAACTGGCACGACGGAGGGATTGTTAGCTTGTGGGGGTTTTATACATATGCATATAAGAAAGAAATTGGATTTTGCCAATAAAGCTATTTCTGTTTATTGTGGCGGCTTTATTACCAGAGCTGGAGCGTGCCATTAGGGTGTCAGTGTTGTCACAAGCGGAGTTGATGGAGGGCCGGGGAGGGGGCCTTGAGCCCTGTCCCACCTGACCTGAGCAGTTGGCAGGGCTTGTGATCGGGCGTTCTCCCATGAGCCTCTCTGGGTTAGACAGTCCATCCTTTCAGCTTCTAGTTGTAGGAGGGGCCGATTTCAGAATGAGGCCGGGGTTCGAGGCCTGCCCCTGCAGGTCCTCCCCACCTCTGGAGGGTGGTGAGCATGAGGGCTGTGGCCACCCGGCCGAATCTGGCCGGGTCACATACCGCCCTGCACCCCCAATTATTCATGTGAAAAACGTGGAAGAGGTTGCCCGGGTTGAGTGGTGTGGGCCTTGAAGAGGCGATGGTTCCTAAGGGGTCCAGAAGGACCCCTGTGGGCCGGCTCAGACTTCCTCCAAAATGTCACATGGCCTCGGGTGTTCAGTGTTTGTATTTGCTGGTCTTGGTTCCCAGTCGGCCCACCTCAGGTAGGGTTCTTGCCGAGGCCTCTGGTTCTACACCACAGACACCCACAGAGAAAGTACCCTAGGGCACAGGGTGGACACTGACCACTGCAGACTTTTCTCAGTGCGTCCGGGGTTGTTGGGCTGGCCATTGGAAACCTCCTTTCCTGCTGCCTTTGCTTAGGCCTCCCCCTACCCCCAAGCCTCCAGTATGCGCTGGTGCTCATTCTAAGGGTGCTTTTCCCCACCTCCCTGGTCTTCAAATAGAGAGAGGAGAGGAGATAGGGGCTGGGGAGGAGGGCCCGCTTGACGTACTGCTCCCGATAAGGTCCGGTTTGACCTCGTGGAGGGGATCCGCCATCGCCCTTCCAGAGCCCCCCTCCCTCTCCAGCACTCCTCAGGCCCAGAGAGCTCCACCAGGCTGGGTTTGTCTAGGCTGGGCCGGCCCACTTGTCAGAGGGTCCAAAATCTGTCTTGTCCCTGCTGTTGGCCCAGGCCCAGGCCTGGCTCTGCTAGAGGCACCAGGCTAAGATCAGCCCCACTGATGGAGACCCAAAAAAAATCAAGTGGGGAACTTGTCACCAGAGAGAAGCTGAGAACTGTGGGATGGTCCCTCAAACCCAAGTCCTGGGCTTCCCGGCACCTAGTAGGGACTTAATCAGGGCTTGCTGGTCCCTCCTCACATCGAGCCTGCAGGTGGAAAGAGCTTGGACTGGTTTGTGCCTGGGTCCCCTCTGGGGGCCTCAGGGGGTCTTAGCAGGTAGAGAACCAGGCCTGGGGTCAGGGAGGCCTGGGTACAAAGTAGCTGTGTGACTCTGGCCAAGTCACCACCACCTGTTTTCTCAACTATAAAATGGGGAAATTAGTAATAGTACCTAGTCAGGTTTATTTGCACAGAGGCTTTTTAATTTGGCATAATCAAAATGACCTATTTAGCATTTTGTAATGCTCTGTTATCTCCTGTTTGATCTTGAATTTGTCCCCTGGTCAGATTTCTGAGATTTGAATGAGATAATTCTTATAAAAAGCACTTAGCATGGTGTCTGGTACATAGTAAGTGCTATAGAAATGCTGGTTCCCTTCCCTTCCCTTCTCTAAACCTCAGTTTCCTCATCTGTAAAGTGAGGGCTCTTCAAAATCTACTTTCTATGAACCTCCAAGCAAACTCCCATGGGGATTGCCACATGACCAGCTCCAAATGATTTGGTTAAAGTGGAGTTTGGTTCATAGGGAATGGGGCGTTCCCAGGCAGAAGTTGAATCCAGAATTTCCTGATCCCAGGCCTGAATGAAAATAAACCAAGAATGTGTAAGAATGCTCTGGAACCCCCTTATGTCTGTATAGTTTGAGCAAAAAGGAAAGCTTGACAGCACCAGTTACCTAATACTTTTCATCAGACCTGCCTACCATCCACTGATCCAGGCTAAACCCCAAAGCCTAATTCATACCGTCCCACCTGGAGATTTGGGCTTAGCCCTTCACCTCCACTTGCCTGGAATTCTCCCATGAGCCTTCTGTCTCCCCAGTCAGAAAGGGCTTCTCTCTCCAAACTCTGAAAACACTTATTGGCCAAAACACCACTTAACACTAAAATGATTTGTCCTGCTCAGTTCGGCAAGCATTTATTCATTTTATCTGACAGTATTTTAATTTTTTTTTTCCAATTTTATGTAAAGGCCATTTTAAACATGCATTTTTATAACATTTTGAGTTCTACTTTTTTTCCCAGCCCTCCTTCCATTCTTCCCAAAACAGTAAAGCAATTTGATATAGGTTATACATGTGCAGTCATGTGAAACATTTCCATATTAGTCATATTGTGAAAAGAACATCTAAAAGGGGAAACACACACACATACACCATGTAAACTGAAAATAGTCTGCTTCGATCTGCATTCAGTGGCCATCAGTTCCTTCTTTGGATGTGGAGAGTTTTTTTCAACCATATAATGATCTAGAAAAGGCACATGTTGGAAAATACTAAGCCAGTCATCGTTGATCTCACCAGTCGCTGCTGCTGTGCACCGTGTTCTTCACTTCACTTTGAATCAGTTCAGAGAAGTCCTTTGAGATTTCTCTGAAATCCACCTGCTCATCATTTCTTATTGAACGATAATATTCCATTACATTCATAGACCACGCCTTGTTAGCCATTCCCCAGTTGGGGGGAGTCTCCTTAGTTTTTACTTCTTTGCTCCCCCAAAAGAGCAACACTCTCTCTCTCTCTCTCTCTCTCTCTCTCTCTCTCTCTCTCTCTCTCTCTCTCTCTCTCTCTCTCTATATATATATATATATATATATATATATATATATATATATATATATATATTTTTTTTTTTTTTTTTGCCATGCAGGTCCTTTTCTGTTTTGTTTTGTTTTTTTATAATTTTGGAGGACAGACCGAGTGCTGGTCTTGCTCGATCACAGGGTGTTCACTGTTTTATAGCTTTTTGGGCATAGTTCCTCATTTCTATTTTTCTAAATTTTATTTATTTTTTTTAGTTTGTTAGACTTTTTACTCCAGATTTGTCTCCCTCCCCCCTTTTACCTCTTCCCTCCCCCAAATGGTCAGCAATCTTATATAGGTTAAATATAGACATAGATTATCTTTTTACAACTCCCTTGTAAGTTTATTGAAAGCCTGGAACATCTTAAATGTCTTTATATTCCCCTCTAGCTTCTAGTAAGACGTATTGGGCCTTACGGGGTGGATAGGAGGATCAGCCAGCAAGCTTTATCAAGCACCTGCCTACAGTGTGCCAGGAACAGTGCTGGGGACTTGGGGTGCAAGACATGAATGAAGCAGTTGCCGCCTGCCCTCAAGGAGCTTCCATTCAGTGGGAAAAATAGCACCCGACTCTCTGCTAAGCTGATATAAAAAAGCCAGTATAAGTCATCTTTCAGCTCCCCTTCCCCATCTGTAAAATGGACATTTGTGTGTGTGGACTTCAGTAATCCTCTGTGACAAAGTAGGGAGTTTGGAGCTGAGCAAATGAACTGCAGTGGGCCTCAAACTTTTTAAACAGGGGTCAGTTCCCTGTCCCTCAGACTGTGGGAGGCCGACTATAGTAAAAACAAAAGCTCACACACTGTCTCCGCCCCTCGGCCCATTTGCCATAACCGGCGGCCACCTAAACGTCCTCAGCAGGCCACAAGCCATAGTTTGAGAACCCCTGAACTAATGCATGGAGACAAACTTACATAAAAAGCAGCATCCTGGTTTTTAACTCTACTTGTTGATAATGACCTTTGTGGCCCTGGATCTGTGGTCTTCTTTCTGATGTTAGAATAAATCTTATTTATTATTACCCCATTCCCCGGTTCCATTTACTCATGGCCGTGAAGGAATCTTAAAATGAATCTGGAACACTAAAGATTGCTTTAAATTTTTTTTTCTTGTCCTGATGTTATTTTCCCATAAGAAGAAAGCAGTGATAATAAGAAAAGGCTGAAAAAAATGGGGTAGTAGTATTGCACGGCCTTATTAGTGACGTGGATGCTCGCTATTGAAGTTCTCGGTTATTAATCAGAATTATGTGTGATACAGCTCTTGGACAGGAGCCTCAGCAGGACGGGATCTCTGGCCCCGGAGTTTGCAAATGGCTGATTTTTATTGTACAACAACATTTATGTAACACTTACCGTGTGCCAGGTGTCGTGTTAAGGGCTTTACAATTATTATCTCACAGTTGAGTAAACTGAGACAGAGGTCACTTGCCTAGGGTCACACAGCTAGGGGTCCACAAGTTAGATTTGAACTCAGGCCCTGGGCTCTATATAGTGCCCCCTAGCAGCTCCCAAACAAAGAACAAAATCCATAAGCAGGGCTTCTGGTCCTAGCAGAGTTTATCAGATAACAGACAAATTAAAACTTCCAGGAAAGACCTTCTTAGAGGAAAAGGGAATGAGAGAGAAATTAACGGCCTGGGGTGGCGGTGGGGAGAGAGGGAGGAAAGGATGTCAGAGGTCAGTAGTTACCAAGTTTAGCTGACTGGGGTGATGTTTAATGTTCACCTTTTAATAAAACAGATTTTAAGAAATGAAGAGTAGCTTCCCTGTTACCCCTGCTATTCTCAGCTATCCATCTGTTTGTCTCTTCCTCCTCCCTTTTCTTCCTCTCCTCCTCTTGTACTTTTTCCTTTCACCCTCTCCCCTTCTCCATTCTTTTCTCCCCACTCTTCTTCCTCTCCTCCTCTTGTACTTTTTCCTTCTACTCTTCCTCCTTCCCCTTCTTTCTCTCCTCCATCCTTTTTTCTCTCCTCCCCTTGCACTTTTTCTTTTACCTTTCCCTCTTCTCTTCCTCCATCCTTCTTCCTCTCCTCCTCTTTCACTCTTTTTCCTTCCCCTCCTCTTTTACCCTTCCCCCCTTTTCCTCTCTCCCTCCCTTTTGACGCACTCCCCTCCTTTCTCTCTTCCCTTCCCCCTTCCCCACTTCCCTTAGTGAGATAGACAGGTTCCCTAGAATATCAGAATAGCCTTCCCATTACGTCTTCACTTGAGGCACAGCAGCCTCCTCTGCTCCACCGGGAAGTCTGGGCTTGGAGGTTGAGGGTTGTTGGATCTCTTAAGAGCTCCCTGCTCCTCTCCGGCAGGGCAGGTGCTGCTCTCCCTATATATTGGGCTGATTGTCACAGGGTCTCTTTGCTGACTTGAAATTGAAGGCCCACTCTCTAACCAACAAAAGCCACCCAGCCTCTCCAGGTTGTGCTCCCTCAGGCTGTCCCTGACCGTCTTTTCTTGTATTGCAACCAGTAAACACTTAATAAGTGCCCACTCTAAGTCAGACCCTGTGTTAAGCTCTGAAGTCCAGGCAGCAGCAAGGTGAAAGTCTGTTGCTCCTTGAGGAGAGCAGTCTGATGGAGAATTAAAACGGCAATATTGTCATCTGCGTAATTTTTGTCCCTGTGCCTTAAACAATGCCAGGTGCGCCATCCAAGCTCCTCGGAGTGATCTCATTGTTTTCTGGGCTCCCTGCCTTGTTCCTCATTCCCCTGTCGTTGGAGGGGCAGACACCAGGAACAGATGCCTGCCCTCACTGAGCCGTTTGCTTCTTGGATAAAGCGTCCGGCTCAAGAATCGGATTCTACTTAAAACTGGTTAAGTTGTGCCCCGGGCCTTAAGCCGGTGGGTTCTGGAGGGTTTGAGTGGTCCGGGAAGGAGTTTGTGGGTCCCGTTCTGTGCCCTGCCCTGGGTTCAGAGCAGCTGCTTTCCCCATTTGGTACAACAGCGAAAAGCTTTAGCACATTTTAAATAACATTACACAAGCTGCTGGGAGTTGGCGTGCGGCGTCTCGAATCTGGAGAGAACGGTACCTCTCTCTGCTACCGAGCCAGTGTTTCTGGCGTCACCTCCCCAGCAGCTTTCTGCTTGTTCGCCTCTTCAGAGCTTGCTCTAGGTTCCTAATTACCCTCATTTAGACACCCAGGACAGAAATTGCCATTTCGGTGAGAAATTTGGGTAATGAGACTGAGAAATGGACTCGTCGTTACAACGTGCTACATGATCGTGAATCTGGGTGGGTTTTAAAAAATAAAAATGTGACTTTTTAATTGAAAAACATTGTTGAGTGCCCCTTTCCTTCTAATCAGTCCGTTGTTAACGCTTATCTGTGTAGAGTCAGTTAAAATTGGTGCCCACTTGCAAAGTGCCCTCCCTTCTTTCAATTTTTATCTAGGATTGTGCGATGCTAGATGTATTTTTATTTAATTAGATCCTAAAAGAAAATGAAGGAGAATTGTACTTAAAATTTTAGGACGTTAAAAAGCCTTGAGTGGAAATTCTTCGATGAAAGGCATAAAGTATTTCTTTTATTTTTTAATAAAACCAGTGGGAGGAGAATTTCAAGTATTTTCTCTTCCATGTCAGAGAAAGATGGCTATAAGTTATGTATGTGAAAGCAGATGTGTTCTGCCAAATTTTTTATTGTTCTATCTATCAGCACTTATAACCTGCAAAGGAGAAACTAGAAATGTTCTGTCTTCGTTTCCTTCAGTCTTTTATTTTTTTCCGCTAAGATGGGTTTGTTGTAGTTCTCTGCTGTCAAATAATCTATAATTCCGTGACCTTTGATTAATGAATAATTAGCACCTACTATGTGCTATGTGCAGAGATGACTGCCCAAAGACTGAACAATCTCCCCTTTCAGAGAAGTCATGGTCACCTCCTCTGTGAGGCAGGCCCCTGGCACAGCTGATAGAACGATGGACTTGGGATCAGGAAGTCCTGAATTCAAATTCTGACTCAGGACACTTGAAGTAAGCTATTTGACCCATATATTGGTCACTTCCTTGCCTCAGTTTCCTTATCAATAAAAAAGTGATAATAACAGTACTATATAAATGCTGGTTTTATTAATGTCCTTCATTCATTAAAAGCATGATGGTGGAAGGGAACTTTCATTTAGTCCACCTTCTTCACATTATAGATCAGACCCAGATAGCAGAAGTGACTGAGGCAAAAGTAGAAGCCAAGTTCCTGTTTCTGTTCTCTTCTGCTCAACCGATGCCCATTTTAGGGGACTTAGAAGCCTTTCTACTTGCTACAGATCATTCTCTTGACTCAACCACCAAATTTTTTTTAAGGTGGTTGCATTTTTTTTTCTTTTAAATTTTTTTTTCTTTTAAAAATATTTAATAGTATTATTTTAATTTTTATTCATTAAATTATTATTTTAATAGTATTTGTTTTTTTCAAATACATGCCAAGATAGTTTTTAATATTTACCTTTGCAAAACGTTGTGTTCCGAATTTTTTTCCCTCTGTCCCTCCTTCCCTCCTTCCCCCCTCTCCAAGACAGCAAACCATCTGACATAGGTTAAACAGGAAGCACCCATTCTTGAATGATTGGAACGAGGGTGGTTTGACAGCCTCATTCTCCTGAGCAAGCGAGTCTGTTTAAGAAGGCAAAAAAAAAAAAAAAAAAAAAAAAAAAAAAAAAAAAGTGCCTCTTTTTGGCAGCGTTCTTAAGGTTAGAGCTAGCAGGCTCCCTAGAGGCCCCTGATTGTTGTTTAACAGATGAGGAAGCCGAGTGAGAGATCATATGTATGTAAATTTAGAGGTCCCAATCTTAGAGGTTGTTGAATCCAGCATTCTCATTTTGAAAATGGGGAAACTGAGGCCCTGAGAAATTAAATGGCCTAAAATTTAAATTAATTAATTAAATCAAATTAATTTAAATAAATTAAAGGGGCATAGGCAGTAAAAGGCAGAAACCAGGTTCCTTGATACCAAATGTAACATCTTTTTCATTGTGAATGAGTTCAAATGGATTACACTTGAGGAAACTAAAGCTTGGGGAAATCATCTGTAAAATGGGAATAATAATGGCAGTGATTGTTGCTATTTCCATTTTACAGCTGAGGAAACTGAGGTAAACAGAGGTTAACTGGCATCAGCTGGTAAGTGTCTGAGGCCAGATTTGAACTCGGGTCTTCCTGACTCTAGGTGCAGCACTCTATCCACTGTGCTACCTACTGCCTCTTAGAGCAGGAAATGGACCTCATAGATAGTCCCTATAGACAAGGAAAACTGAGGCTCGGGGAGCAGGAAACGGATCTCACAGATAGTCCCTATTTTATAGACAAGGAAAACTGAGGCTTTTTAAGTGATTTGCTCATGGTAACAAATATTATGTGTCAGAGGCAGGATATGAACTCATTTTCCTGTCTTCTGATTCCAGAACTGACCTCCTTTCCATGTCAAATGAGATATTGTGCTTTGTAAAATTTCTAGTAGTTACATAAATGTGAATGGAATAATACCGTATAGTATGTAATGTGTTAATGGTCTCACTTCTCTGGATTGACCTCCGCACTCCCTGAAGCATCCTATTTCAGCAGAGCAGGTAGGCCCTGAGTAGAACTGAAGGGGGCATCCCCATCTAACTGGCCTTCTCCCATTTCTCCCTGGCTGTGGTTGGTTGCTGGACCCATTTAAACCCACCATTGTGATTGAAAAGATTGTCAGCACTATGCAGATGAAGTGAGGTGAAAATACATCTCATGCAGATAATTTCTATGTAGATAATTTGCCATAAAAATTTATATTGCAGTCCTTAAAACCTTCAGAGATTTATTCTGTCTAGGGAAAGGTGATTTATGTGGTATTAAAACACTTTTTATGTTCCAGTCCTTTAGATTTAATGTTTATTGCCTATAAAAATGAAATCTTCCCGTGGATATTTAAAAGTTTGGGTCTTGTATGAAATATACATCCAGCTTGGAGGCTGAAATGCTTCGAGGAGGTAGTAAATAAGCAGTAGATTCAGAATGTGGCCTCTGAACTCCAAAGTCCACTGTGGAGTCCTGGCATGACTGGTTAGCTCTAAAGGTCCGTGGTGGCCCAGGGAAAAATGGCACCAGGTGTTGGAAACCTCAGGAACTAAGCCGTTTTCTAGAGGGCTTTTCCCATGCGGATTGCATCTGTTTTTGTTTCAAATTATCCAAAGCATTGTAGAACAAATAGAAGTCTACAGACGACGATGGACACAAGTTGTGCCTGGATTTTTATTTAAATCTGTAGTTCTGCATGCCATCAAATTACGGCGCAGACATTAAAGGATGGTTTTTATTTGCTTTAGAGATGCATTGTCAAACGAAAGCATTTTTGGAAACTTTTGCAGTCTCTCAGATTCATAAATAACACCATGTTTGCATGTCAGTCTTAAATAATTCTAATGGTGTAAATCACATGGGGTGGGGGCTACCTCGTTTCAGATGAATTTAGTGCTCTGGAGTCTACATTTCAGCAATAAAACAGCCTCGGTCTGGATGGCACAGTGTGAACTGGGTTTCAGCTTATCCTGTGCTTGCCTTCCGGGGGCAGAAAAGTTCTCTGTGACCCGGGGAAGCAAATCAGACTGTGAAGAACTTGTACTTTTGTGGGCCGGACAACAAGCACAAGTTCAAGCCTGAAACTCTAGGCAGAAGTTCCCAGATTCATTGCCATTTGAGCAATTATATGGAAGTCACCAGGCCAAAGGCCTGCCCAACATGAACAATTTCTTGCTTAGACTCTCCTGTTTTTATGTGCATTAGAGTCTGGGCCTGGAGACTGGGAGATCAATTGGGACCTGAAACAATTATTATCTGTGTGACCCTTAACTTCAGTCTTCCTTAAGTTTCGTCAGCTGTAATGGAGAGGATCGATTGAGATAATATTTATAAAGCACTTAGTACAGTGTCTTGCCCGTAGAAGACGCTTAAATATTTGTACCCTTCTTCCTTGGTTTACTCACTGGAAAAACCTTCATTCCAAAGGGTAATCTCTATGGTGGATGCTGTCTATGTGCCGATGGTGGATAGATAGGTATTATTTGAGGTTTCATATAGTTTAAATGTTTTCCCCCTAACATGATGGCTGGTGGCTACATTTCCAGAGTGGCAGAGAATTGAGTTGGAAATGAGGCCATCTTCTCTACCATCTGACCATCTAAGGAGAGAGAGCCACTGGATCTGAGATTTCATTGGTCTAAGGATCTCCCAGGTGATGCCTTTAGCTGTATGGGCCTGCTGCTTGTCTCCTTGAGAAGAAGGGGACTGGAAATTGCCCTGGGTTGGTTGTGTTACAGTTGGGCCATCAGCTGGGTGTTGGGTAGGCCCCTTCCCTTCTCAGATACATCACAACTGTGCTCCCACTTCCCTTTCCAACCTTATATTATCCACAATGCCCTTCCTTCTCCTCTCCCCTTTCTTTCCTCCCAGAAAGATTAAGCTTCATGCTAATGACCTTTTCTATTCATTTGTATAGACCGGTGTATATATGTGTTGTTTTCCTCATTAGACTGCAAACTCTTTGAGGATAGGGAGTATGTCACTTTTGTCTTGTCACCATATCTAGCACCTAGTGAGAATTTAATAAATGATTGTTAAGTGATTGACAGGCCTAGTCAAATAACTGATAAAATATGGAGTGTAACAAAGAGAGAGTTGTTTTTGTTGAGTTGTCTTGGTGAGCCCATTTGGAGTTTATTTGGCAAAAGTACTGGGGTTCCTTAGTCAGCTCATTTTATGATGAAAAAACAGAGGTAAACAGTATAAGTGACTTGGCCAGGGTCACACAACTCGTGTTTAAATATGAACCCAGGTCCTCCTGACTGGTTTCCTGGGCTCACTATCCATTGTGCCACCTAAAGGCCCTAAGAGATATTACATAAATGAATATGTTTCTGTACTGCCTCTGGGCCAAGGACCTGTGTTTAGATCCCATCACTTGAGGCTACCTATGTCACTTTAGGTACATGTCTTTCATTCCTGTGGTCCTCTGTAAGATGTTCAAGTTGATGGCTCCATCCATTCCGTCTCTGCATCTCCGAACACTTTCTCCCACGCATGAGTTCTGAAGGCAGTTCTGATGACCTCTCGTGGCCTGATGCAGCCATAGAGGAGGAACGTGGCGGGGCATGCATGAAGAAATCCTGCGGGTATCATCAAAAAAGCTGGGGGAACCTGAGATATCTTCTAGTCTAAGTTCCTTTGAGGAACATTTCAGATGAGGAAAAGGAGGAGATCTGGGTAATTGGCACATGAATGAGGGAATTCTGACCCTCTTAAAAATAATGTTGCCCCAGTTTTGAAGGAGAGGAGGAGAAGTGGCTTTTCTTTGATATTTTAATTTGTTTCGTCCTCCAGAAGCATTTTTTTCTTTTTTATAAGGAACTTACGGAGGAGGTGTCTCTCCCATTAGGCTGTAGAAGGGAACTAGTTAACAGATTGTTAACTTTTTGCTTTAGACAGACAGCTACATTCCTTAGTAAGAAAATTGTGAGCTCACTAACTTTAGAATCCTCTTTTTTGCCACTTTAAACTAAAGAATTTGAAATGGGTGCCAAACTGAGACTTTTCAGTGACAGTGTGTTAAGCCTACTGGTATTTTTCTTGTAAATCAGTTACTAAAATTCACTCCAGTCTGAAACTTGACAAATTCTCAGTCAAGAAATTAACAGGTTTTCGTTGAAAAGGTTTGGCTCTGTGCGTTTAAAAAAAAAATATATTGGCACTTTGGGAAGATATCAGCCCCTAATGTGGAAATCATCTTAAAGTTTAAATGTTTCACTTTTTTCTTTCTTTTTTTTTTTTTTTTTAAATTTGGAGGATGTGATTGCCTAATATGGTTATGGAAAAATTAGACTGTTCATGTGAGTAGTTCTCATGTTATTAGACACCTTCGCAGCAATTCCTTGTGCAATCCATGCTGGCCGTAAGAAATGTGGAAAAGTGATCAATCCGTGATAAGAACATGACAGATCCTGTAATAGCTCTTTTGAAAAAGAGGTTCTTTCTCTTTAGTGTGGCTGGATCCCTTCTTAGAATCAGGTTGGTAATTCCATGTAATACATAGGATTAGGAAGGAAAGCAATTTTCTTGAAATATGTTTATCCAAATCTTTAAAAACCCAAGCAAATTCACAGATAAATATTATAGTATTAGAATAGTGAATAATTGATACATAATCTTTGGTGGGTATTGATGCCGTGCGTTAGAACAAGGTATTTATTCTGGGAATCCAAGATTTCCCCTCTAGGGAAGACATGAACCTGAATAGGTCAAAAATTTCCATCTTTAGTTTAATTGGGCTCTAATGAAAATTGGATCTTTCCTTCAGTTATTTAAATATACACTTCTCAGAAGGGGGTCTTCCCCACACAGCTGCCGAAGGGGTCCCCGACATAGAAGTAGGAAAGATGGCTTGGGAGGATTTGCTCCTGGAAGCCCCTTATCTCAGATTGTGTGTCAGTTTCAGCATTACATCATCAACTTAGATCTAGAAGAGACATTGAGGGCAATCTGACCCATGCCTTTCATCGAACAAAAGGGGAAACTGAGGCCCACAGAGATGAAAGGGCCCTAAACAGAGCCAGCAACTCAACCACATGGATTGGATGAAATGTTTCTCTTACTTCACACACAATTGCAGCAAGTTAGAGCAGAAAAAGCAGAAGCTTTAGAATCAGAGATTCCAGATCTTGGTTCTCAACTTAGCTCCTTGTATGATCTTAGGCAAGCCATTTCTCTGAACCTCAGGGGTTTTTTCATCTTAAAATGAAAAGGTTGAATTTAAAGAAAGAAATCCCCATCTAGATCTCAACCTATGATTCTTAGTGAAAAGGGAAAATTGTTTTTCCCTTTAAAAAAGACACATTCTCCCCCCCCCCCCCCCCACACACACACACAAATAATTCTAATAGTTGCTGCCCTTTTCCTGTTAATGGCACCGAGTTTTGAGTTTGCTTTTGCTTTATGCCCAGCCCAATTGGTGTTAATTAGCTCGGGTGAACAGTGCTCTCTCTTGTTCCACCGTGGCGGGGTCTCCTGCGATTTTAGCACCTGTACAGGAAGCTTTTCGCTGTGGCTGTACCAGGTCAGATCCCTTCTCAAGCAGCCGAGGATTAACGGGCACCGTGGCCAAGGCGCCGTCTTCCTGCCTCGTTTAGCAGTTGGTCTGTGGAGGGATGTCGTGGGTCCTGCTCCCAACGCTCCTGTTGGTCAGGGGTGACCTTGCTCCTTGCCCGGCCTTTTCTTACACAGGATTTGTGCATTTGGAGAAGTGGGCTGAGGCAGCTGCGGCGGCGAGAACAGGAAAAGGAGGTCTGACATCAAGGGCCCTGGAGATATCGGCAGGAAAGGAGCTGACTGTGTCGTGCAGGGAGAGCAGAAGCAAAGTCAGGCTGGCTGCTGGAGCGTTGGCTGAAGGAATGGGGGCCAATAATGGGGGGAGAAAGGGAACGGGCAGTGGGAAGTGATGGCTTCCTGGGGCGGGGTAAGATCTGTTCTACTTGAAAAGGCAAAGCTAGGGATGGCAAGTGGAGGTTTCAAAGAGGTTCATTGTGTCCTTTGGCTGGAATGTCAGCTACTTGAAGGCAAGCAGTGGATTACTTTTGGATTTATACCCTCAGCACCAGTAGGGCCTGACTCATTAACTGCATTTAATAAGTACTTATTGATTTTAGACTTGAATTAACAATTTGTTTAGAGCTAGCCCTGGTTAAAGATGGCCTTGCAGGAAAGGGAGGGTGGCTGCTTACTTAATGTCCTATTATTCCACAAGCACTCCTCTAAGCCCCGCATGGTGGATGTAAAGAAAAACTACAAATGTCCCTGCCCTCAGAGAGCTGCCATCGTCCTCTGGGCAGATCTGGGTGCTCCTGTGGGACTGGCTGGAGAAAGTCGTTTTCAGATACAAAGCAGATGTGGATGAATTTCCCAGGTCACATTTTCAGCAGGGACACCTTTCCGATGGGTTCCTGTCCCTCTCTTAATTGTTTTCATAAGGATGATGAAATAGACATATGGGTCAATAGTTACCGAGCCTTTCATCACTTAAAAATACCTGTGGTCTACTTTTTGAAAGAGCCCAACTAGCCAAGTTTCCCAGTGCCGGTAATTTATATTAACTGGTCCCATTGAGTGCCTGCCTCCAGAACCCAGGTGATGTGGTAGTCTGTGGTTGAGACTTGTGTGATTGTGTGGTTGTTAAACACTGTGTTTAGTGTGTGTCTGTGAGGGGACTTTAGGACCGTCTCTCACCTGGATTCTTGCCATAGTCTCTTAATTGGTCCTCTTGCCTCAATTCTTCCCACTCCATTCCACCCAACCACCGCCATCAAGCATCATATCATTCCCCTAGTTGGTAAACAACAGTGGGTTCCTGTTGCTTCTGGGAACAATTAGTTTGATCTTCCTTATAGGCCTTTACCCATACTCTGGTGTCGCAGACTGGCCCATTGCTGTTCCACACCTCGGGTGTCCTGTCTCCCATTTCTGGGTCTTTGATAAGGGTCTCCCGCACCCAGAATGTAAGCCTTGGCTCCACGGCTTAGACTTTTGTTTCCTTCCAGACTTAGCTTGGATATTCCTTCTCCTTGAGTCCTTCTCTGGGCCCCTCGGCTGCTTAGAGATTTCAACACAGTTACCTTGTGATTACTCACTGTACATGGGGCGTTCCACCCCTGTGGCCCCCGTAGAATGGAAACCCTTTGGAACAGGGACTTAGTGACTTTTCTTTGCACCTCCTGGGCTTAGCACAATGCCTGGCCCAGAGTAGGAGCTTAATGAGCGTTCCTTGAGAAATGAGATTTAGGTCGGCCATTTCTTCCATTGGGAGTGTTTAAAACACATTTCGATTTCAAGACTGTCTAACAGAAAGTAGGCTGGAGTAGATGGGTCTGGGTTCAGATCTCTCTCTGATGCTACCTGTTCAACCTTAGTTAGGCAAGCGATCTGATCTCCCCAAGCCTCCGTTTCCTCATCTGTAAGAGAGGGGCTAGCCTGCTCCTGGGGTCCCTTGCAGCCCTCCATGAACCCATGGTCCTTCCCCCATTTTATCAGTGGTCTCATATAATAAGTCATCTTGCCCTCCAGCACAATCCAGTAGCAAACCCCGAATCTGATTGCTATCAGGACTTTGCTGGCGACCTCATTGTGCCTGGGATTCGGCAGCATGACTTCACTGGAGGAAGGGCGCAGACGAGCTTGGAGAGAGCCGAGCCTCGGGTTGGAACCACAAATGGCTTTTGATAACTAGTAAAAATTGGCAGGCAAAGTGATTGAAAACATGTGAGAGGTAACTGGATCTAAGTCTGCAGCAGGACATAGTCAGAAGTTTTCCCCAATGTCAAAGTTGCTCTTGAAGAGTCTTAAACTAATAAAAACAAGGAAATTCCATGTTACGGCTGCCACTCCATCTTTGCATTCAGCCAACAACGGCATGATTTGACAGGTCAGATGCTGATTTGCTTTGGGACTCCTGTTAACATGTTAAAAGGGGAAGACAGAGAGCGAAAGCTGGCAAGAGCTCGAATTTAGAAATTCCTTGCAGTTGTGTCTTGCCAAACTCTTGATTTCATTTTTGTGTAGACTGCTTCCTCTCCAAAATGCTGCTGCTTGTATTGGTTTTATTCTCTGAAGTGGATTCAGGATGTTCTCAATGAACAGTTGAACTTTCTTTTCCCATGTATTATCTTGATCTAGACTTGAGCATGAGGGTTTTGGTTACAGATGCCTGCTATGTGGGCACCCTGAGTGCTCCTGGTAAGGGGGGCACCCTGTATCGTGAGATCAATCCATCAATTATCAAACGTTTTATTGAACGCCAGGCACTGTGCTCGAGGATAACAAAGGGAAAGCAGAAATGATCCTTACCCTCAGGAAGTTTACATTAAAAAGATTTTGAAAAAAAATTATTGAACAAAAATATTTCCCTTCCTGTTTCCCCCAACTCCAGTGGAAAAAAGAAAAAAAAAAAAAAAAAAGAAAAGAAAAGAAAACCCCTGTAACAAATATGGAAAGGGAAGCAAAGCATTTGCCAAAAAAACCCAAATGGGGTCACAGACACAGCTCAGAAGTGACCAAACACCAAAATCCTCCCTGTTATTCCTTCTTCTAAATTCTTATTAACCATTAGTAATGTCTATCCCAGAAATGTGTGTGTATGTAAATGTATATGGATATATGTTTCACTTCCTAGCTCTTGGTACCTACTCCACCTAGATTTCCATGTGTAATTTATTTTTATATAGTTTGCATATTTTCACAAATTGTCTTCCCATAATACAGTGTACCAGCTTGTTAAGCACAGACTGGGGATTATGTCTTTCTTGTCTTTGTATACACAAGGTGTGGAACATAGTGAGCACTTAGCAAATCCTCGATGACTGATCTGGAAAAAGGTTGGGAAGACCAATATTGATCTTGGTTTAGAAGGCTTGGGTCTTTGGCCCTTAGTATTGTGTCATCATGGGCTATTCCCTTAACCTTCTGCCCCCTTTATTTCCCCATCTGGATAGTGAAGGGGAGCTGTCACCATCTCTAGGGAATTTCTCTCTCACTTGGACGGTGTCCTGGTAGTGCTGCACATCTCTGATAAGCAAAAAAAAAGTCTGTCCTGATTCCTGTTTCATCACTTAGTGTTTGAGTTTGTTGAGGAGTCTTGTATGAGCCGGACACCCACACATGAGCCTCCGTGTTAGAGGAGGCCCCTTAAATCTGACTTTTGCTGGATGGAGTCAGTTTCTTTTTGGTAATCAACAGCCAAACTCGTAGCAGGAGTGTCTCCTTTTCTCCTTAGTCATTTGTGTGACGGTAAAAATGTCCCTTCAGTAGACAATTATTTGTGTTTTCCTCCAGGATACTTTTCATATGTGTGTGGATCTTTCCATAAAGATTGTAGGCAGATGAGAAAGTAGGCATGGAGATAACTTTGGGGATCTTCTTTTGAACACCCTCTGGGGAGGGGGCATTAATGACATTGGAAACTTTGGGCTTTTTTTTTTTCTTCATCTTGCATTTGGACTTTTCCATTTCTGGAGGGAGAAGGCAGTATTTTAGTCATCCTTTAAAAAAGTGTAAATCCTGTCTCTGCTCTTGGCACACGGGGTCCCTCATGGAGTGTAACCTGTTGGTGCCCAGCCTCCAGATTTCCTGATAACAGCGTGTAGCAATAGTGCCAGAAATTAGTGAAGAAATCATACACAACATTCAGATTCTCTGCCATCTGAGGGCCATTCTGCTGAGCCATCTGCTTGACAGCAGCTCCTCCCCGGTATCAGTGAGCTGGAAAGCCCGCTCCCTGAACATGAGAATGCAGGACACTCATACGGCAAACAGCCGTGAGAACCCATTTGGAGGCCATTCCAAAGTGGGGGTGGGGTGGTGCTGACTGGTCATCGAAGGGGTCCGTGAAGTTTTTTTATTTGATCCGGTTTCCTGTTTCCCAGGAATTTGTTCGGTTTTCCATTTCCTTCCCAGCTTAGCCAGTGCTGAGGCTGCTTTCAACTTTTAATTACCAAGCAAGTGGAAAATCTGTTTGGGAGCTTTTCAGAGAAAAGTCTTCATTTGCTAATTAAAATGTGAAAAGCTATAGGTAGATTTCTAAGTGTAAGGCACAACTGTGACTTAAAAAACACACATACAACAACCAGAAAACAAAGCTCCCGACAATTTCACAGATGTAAATATTGACTCTCTCTTTGGAATACTTATAGCTTTAAGGATCAATTTTGTAAGTTTCACCATTCCTCTTCTCCCTTCTCCATTGTTATGGAATATTGATAGCTTTAAGGATCAGTTTTGTAAGTTTCACCATCCCCTCCCCCTTCTCCATTGTTATGGAATACTAATAGCTTTAAGGATCAATTTTGTAAGTTTCACCATTCCTCTTCTCCATTGTTACTAGCAAATTTCACCATCCCTCTTCCCCCTTCTCCATTGTTATGGAATACTTACAGCTTTAAGAATCAATTTTGTAAGTTTCACCATCCCTCTTCTCCATTGTTACTAGCAAATTTCACCATCCCTCTTCCCCCTTCTCCATTGTTATGGAATACTTATAGCTTTAAGGATCAATTTTGTAAGTTTCACCATCCCTCTTCTCCCTTCTCCATTATTATGAAATACTTATAGCTTTAAGGATCAGCTTTATAAGTTTCACCGTCCCCTTTTCTCTTCTCCATTGTTATGGAATATTGATAGCTTTAAGGATCAGTTTGTAAGTTTGACTACCCCCCTCTCCCCTTGTCCATTATTATGGAATACTTATAGCTTTAAGGATCAGTTTTGTAAGTTTCACCATCCCCTTCCCTCTTTTCCATTGTTATGGAATACTTATAGCTTTAAGGATCAATTTTGTAAGTTTCACCATCCCTCTTCTCCATTGTTACTAGCAAATTTTACCATCCCTCTTCCCCCTTTTCCATTGTTATGGAATACTTATAGCTTTAAGGATCAATTTTGTAAGTTTCACCATCCCTCTTCTCCCTTCTCCATTATTATGGAATACTTATAGCTTTAAGGATCAGCTTTGTAAGTTTCACCATCCCCTTTCCTCTTCTCCATTGTTATGGAATATTGATAGCTTTAAGGATCAGTTTGTAAGTTTGACTACCCCCCTCTCCCCTTGTCCATTATTATGGAATACTTATAGCTTTAAGGATCAGTTTTGTAAGTTTCACCATCCCCTTCCCTCTTCTCCATTGTTATGGAATACTAGTAGTAAGTTTTACCATGCCTCTTCTCCCTTCTCCATTATTATGGAATACTTATAGCTTTAAGGATCAGTTTTGTAAATTTCACTATCCCCCTTTCCTCTTCTCCATCCTTATTCTACTGAGATCTTGGGCTGCAAAGGGACTTTAAGAGACCATCTAGGAGTTTTCCCCTTTTGGCAAGCCTTGGACCCCTGTGGTGGCAGTCTCAGAAAGCCTAAAGACTGCTTGATCATATTGTTTAAAAGCATAAAATAAGATAAATGAGATATCAAAGAGACCAGTGATAATGATATACTTATTTTTTTTAAACAAGTTCACTGTGCCCCAGGTTAAAAGCCCCTTGAATATAGTCCAAATCCCCTATATTACAGCTGAACTAAATCAAATACACAAAAGGTCCTAGATCCAGTAGTGAATGAACAATTGGTTTATAACAGGACTGAAGAGACCACCTTGACATTCCCAAACTAAGGTGGCCCAAGTGAAGAAAATGCGAGGGAAGCAGAATTCCAGGGAGGAAAGCCTCTGAGCCCGGCCTGTGGTCTTTGAACTCTTAATCGCTAATAATCAAAGCCAAGTTCTATTTCTAATAAACTTCCATCTTATCTGTCCTGGCACATATGCATTGTATGGTTTGTTTGGATTCACAGATTGTGTCTGCGCTGGCAGATGTTTGTGGCTGGGATAGCCCAAACATTTGCAAAAAATAAAAAAATTTGCGGGGTTGAAAATGGCTCTCCCAGCCAAGGCTTTCCCAGGGAAGTGGGTGGAAACCTTTGCCAAAGTGTTTGGTGCCCTAGTGAAGTGATTTCTGCCAAACAATGGAAGCACATACTTTGAAGAGACACAAACATCTTGGCTCCTGAGACTTTCCAATTAAAGCCTTATTTATGAAACAAATGCTTTATTAGGAAAAACATTGGCGAGTGTGGATAAGATCAGAGATATTTCTGTTGGCAGCAGCAGCCAGTACGTATTTTGAGGAGAAATCCACCTCGGCAGCCATCTCCTTAATAAGGGACATGGGCTGGGGTGTAATCATCGGTCAATAACCTCCACGGACGCTTTTTCTGTTAAAAAGGTACAGGTCGGCTCGTAGGTGTTCCCTGGCGGTGGGAGTGCTCGCTGGCGTGGTTCGGCCTGTCCCTTCATCGGCCGTGCTCTGTCGGTTTGGCTGCGAACAGCGTGTACGGACGCGAAGCTGACCGCTAAGCGTACGCCTCTGCCCATTGTGATGAGCACGGAATGCTTTTAGTTGCCCTACATTGTGCCCGACTTGTGGGGCTGAGGCGAGCAGAGAACTTGGGGCAGGGATCTGGCAGGCACTGGGGGGGTAAGCAGTTTTATTTATTAGGGGTCTGTGCCAGGCACTGGACTAAGCATTTTACGGTGATCTCATGGGATCCTGAGAGATATTAGCATCCCCATTTCACAGTTGAGTAAACTGAGGCAGGAGGTGACTGAGTGATGCTTGAAGCTGGATTTGAGCTCCAGGGCTCGGCTGACCGGAAGACAGAATTGTCATTCATACACCCCCGGCACCCGCAGACCCCCACTGAAACCTCACACTAGAGGTTGGTGGGTCTAGAGCTGGCCTGTAGCAGGCCCAGAGTTTAGCTCCACTGGTTGAGGAGGAGCTGAGGCGCCGGGCGCGGATAGGATCCCAGGCCTGCAGCTGGCCAGGCGCCGACCTTTGAATACAGGTGCTCTGCCTCCAAATCCCGGCTCAGATCCACTTTGTCAAGAGGCCTCAATGAGTGCTAGAGCTCCAGCTGGCGGAGGCCGTTTAACTGGGCCCGAAAAGCCAGGGTTGCTGCCTTTGGTTGTCCATGGCCTTTTCTTCCAGTGTTGGCAGGAGCCAGAGCCTGCAGGACAGTGGCTGGGCCCTCCCCCCCCTTGCTTGGAACCCCGAGGGCCCCTCAAGGGGTCAGAGGGGGCAGTTTGTCAGAACCAGTGTAGACCACAGCCTGCCCCTCCCTTGCAGAAAAGGGCAGATCTAAGTATCTGCCCTCAAGGAGCGTGTAGTCCAGATGGGCAGGGGACAAAAAGAAAAGAAACCGAGATCTCCCTCATGGTTGAGGGGAAAGGGGCCCATTTCTCCTGTTTTGGGGGGCATGGAGCTAGCTGCAGGACGGCAGAGGGCATATTGGGAACATAGTGGGGTTACCTGAGGTCCCTAGAGACAAAGGCAGGATCCTGGGGGGCTCAGGACTGGAGTAGCCATTGAAAGCCAGAGTTGTCATTTGAACCCGGGTCTCCGTCACTAGCAGGCAGATAGCACTTTACCTATGGGGGATCTCATTTGACTCTCAGTTGTTCTGTGAAGTAGATGCTGTTATTATACTCACTTTACAGATGAGCCAATTAAGTCACAGAGCCAAGTCTTCCTAGCTGATCTCTCTCCAGTGACCAAAGCTTTTCCACTGCAGACATTGTCTGGATCATGGAGGGCCTTGAATGCCTCGTTAAGGGTTTGGATCTGGGGTGCTTGGAAATGGGGAGGTGGCTTCCTGAAAGCTGTAGGAGCTCCTGGCTCTCTCTGGTGAGAGACCGTTGGGCTGGTCCAGGCAAAAAGTCCAGAGTCCAGGACCTGAACTGGGTGGGTGGCCCATGGGAATAGATGGCAGGGGATGGAGGAGCTGGACTTGGGGGAGGGGAGGAGCTTGATAAGAGAAGCTTGGAGGTGGGAGCAGCGGTGGGCACCTAAGGCCGGGCCCTTTGTGGGCCCCCAGGACCAGCCCTTTGTGGGCACCCAGGGCCGGGCCCTTTGTGGGCCCCCAGGACCAGCCCTTTGTGGGCCCCCAGGACCAGCCCTTTGTGGGCACCCGGGGCCGGGCCCTTTGTGGGCCCCCAGGACCAGCCCTTTGTGGGCCCCCAGGACCAGCCCTTTGTGGGCCCTCAGGACCAGCCCTTTGTGGGCACCCGGGGCCGGGCCCTTTATGGGCCCCAAGGACCAACCCTTTGTGGGCACCTGGGACCAGGCCCTTTGTGGGCCCCCGGGACCAGCCCTTTGTGGGCACCCGGGGCCGGGACCTTTATGGGCCCTCAGGACCAGCCCTTTGTGGGCCCCGTCTGAGGGGCTTGGCCTGGGTGAGCTCAGAGGTCCCCTCCTGCTTTGGCCCTGGGATCCTGCAAAGTGATTCATGCCCCATGAGCAGAATCAGGGAGTGATCTAGGTGGAGCGAGTCTGGGGCTGCGGAGACACAGGCACATATTAATTACTCTGGCTCCTTGTGTCTCGCCAGCTGCCACAGGGAGGGGAGGAGGCAGAGGGAGGGAGGCTCGGGCCCACGAGCAAACACCGAGGCGAAAGCCTTTGGAAAACCCGAGGCTGGGACCCAGCGGGGCCCGCGGCGCTTCCGGGGACCGTGATGCTCTCTCCTCTTCATTGGGAAGCAGCCCCACGGGAAGGTGTGGGAGTCAGAATCATTTGTTAAAGGTTAAGTGACACCCCCTCCCCCCTGCTCCTGAGGCTCCGTGTTTGCACCCCTGCTAGTCTGGTGGGCTCTGTGCCTCGTTATGTGGTGGAGCGGGGCTTAATGAACCCTGTCTCTCACGTCTGAAAGCTGAAGCGACTGTCTGTCTCACAGGTCCTGGATGGAGCCCGCCCGCGCTCCTTAGAGCACCCACAGACGTTTGCTTTAAACCGCTTCCCCCCCCCCCCCATATCGACGTTTCTCCATCGGCTGCTGGCTTTGTGGCTCTGCAGTCCCGGGCCTGAAAGCCGGACGGGCTGAGAGCTGTCGGACCCGAGCCGAGCTTTCGGTTACAGTCCTGCGCCGCTTTGGGCGCATCATTTGGCCGCTCTGGGTTGGGATGGGAGTCACCTCGGCGCCGTAAGCGATCGGGCGGCCCTGCGTCGGGCTCGGTGCTACGGGAGCCCGCTGACCGCGGCCCTCCTGCGGGTTTCTGTCTGGTGGGTGACTGAAAAAAGAGTTCTGTTTTATAGAGAGACATAGTTAGACACATACACATATACATTCTATAGAAAGAGATGAGAGTGACGTGGAGCTATAGAGAGAGTGTGTGTATAATTATAGATAACAACTGAACTCTAAACTGTACATATAGATAGAGGTAAATATACATTCTATAGATCTATCTTCTCATCTTTCTATCCATCCATCCACCTATTAGAGAAAAGCTTGGTAACCTGTGTCCTAGGCAGCTAGAACATTGTCCAGTTTCACTTTATCTCTGGTGTTCAGTGGACAAAATGACCGACAAGGAGTTGAGAAAATGGTGGTGGCACTTTACTGCCCAGCGGCCCTGGGCTGGCGAGCAGCAGGAGGGGAAGGGCTGGGGCGGCCGGCCTCTGGGGGTTGTTGGGCCGAGGGGCTGGCGGTGACCTGCAGGTCAGTGGGGCCTTCATTTCTTCAAGGGCGTGAGTTAGAGGTTTGGAGCCGGGAAGGGCCTCTGGGCTCTGTAGCCCAACCCCCTCCTTGTATATATGGGGAAACTGAGGTCCATGGAGACAGGCTCGCCCCCAGTCACCCAGAGGGTGAGCCCCCCACACACACAGTGCCAGCCGCAGGACCCGTACCCTTTCCGGGTTGAACCCAGGGCCCTCTGCAGTGCGGCCTCCTCAGAAGTTCACAGGCTGGTGAGGAAATCGGGTCTGTTCACATCCTGATTTTGCTCCTTGGTAATGTGAAATGGGACTGTTAGCGGCGGGCAGCCCTCATGGAGCCCCTTGTATGCGCCAGGGCCCTCAGAGCCAAACCAGCCGAGCCCTGCCCTTAAGGGGCTTAGGTTCTGTGGGGGCAGAGGTTTCACTGGAAACGCATTCGTGTCAGGGCTGATGGGATGACTGGAGGTTCCCTTAGAAGCTCGTGCTTGTGTCATGGCGGGGTTCGTCCTGTCACCAGCAAAGATCCAGGCCCCAAGTTTTGGGGGGACCTGGGAGGTTGCTGCCCCCATCTTTCTGCTCTCCAGTAATGGGACCTCCAGGAGCCAGGCTCCTTCAGCCACGTGCCCCTCAAAGGCGTCTGTGGCTTGGTGCTGGTGCATTTACCTAGAACCACTGAGTCTGACCGCCCATTGGCATTCATCCTACTGTGTGCCGGGTGCGAGCCAGCTGGGTTTCCCAGTGGGAAAACCTGAGTTTGAATCTTACCCCAGACGCCCTTGGGCTGTACGACTCTGGAAAATCCCGGAATCTCACTGTGCCTTTGGAGAGAAGGAAACAAGCATTGATTAAGCACCTCCTTTTTGCCAGAAGCTGTGCTGAATGCTTTACAAATAGGATTTCATTTGATCCTCATGACAACCCAGGGAGGCAGGTGCTCCTGCTATTATTAGCCCCATTTTACAGTGGAGATAATAAGCACCCAGCTTAGTCAACAATCAATCACCAAGTATTTATTAAACGCCTGCTGTGTGCCAGCATCATCAAGGTTGTTGGAAGGATTCAGTGAATTAGCATGAAAAGCTCCATTAAACTGCTGAACAAGAGGGAAGAAAGTTGTCTCAGAGCTTAGCCCCTCTCCAATCACCCACTTACCTACAGAGACCATTTTGGGGAGCAGAGGGGCTCTCCTGGTCAGGGGGTCATTAGGAAGTGAGGGAGGAGACAGGTGCCTACTGTGTGCCCAGCACTTGCTAAGTCCCTGAGCAGGGAAGGAGGAACGGCCGGGCGGATCCCCCCTTATTCTTAGTTGCCGACAGCTGCCATTTACCTCACGTGGCCCAAGAGTAATAATCCTGCAGGCAATTCCCAGGGTGTCAGAGGGCCTACAAGTACCAGCTCACTGGGCCCTAAGGACCATTCTGGGGGCGAGGGGACTTGCTCTACTACTGTAGGGAGGAGCAAGCTGAGAAGGGCTGCTTCAGGACAGGAGTTCAGGCCCAGCACACCATCCCCTGCGCCCACAGATACCCAGTTCCCTCATCTTGGTCAGTTTATCACAACTGACCTGAGGTCCACGCCCCTGGGCCCTCTGGGAGATTGGGGTGTCCTCTGGCTTTTAGGCTCAGATCTAAATCTTACTACATTTTGCGTTTCCAAGGTCAGGGTCCCGTGACTCCCCTGGACAACTTGTTCCGTCCAGTCTGGGTCATTACAAGTTCCCTGCGCCAACCGCCCGCATCCGCTCCCTTCTGCGACGTGAAATCGTGTTGGTCCGCTCAAGTACGGGCAGGATTAGTGGATAATAAGCTAGCACTTGGCCGGCAATTTTGTCTCCCGAGTTTAATAGTTCCCTCACCTCCTTGAGCTTCCCCGATAATTGATTGTTCTCAAGAAGTGTCTGCCGCTGCTGTGGAGAGTTCTTCCAGGGCTCGGGAGCCTGGAGACGGGCCGCCCTCCTCATCCCAGCCTGGGCCGTCCCAGGCCGCAGGGACAATCTCCTTGGCTCAGAGGTTTCCTCTGTTAAGGAATCCACAGACGGTCCGCTCGTCCTCTACCTTCCAGTTGACCAGTTACTGAAGGAGTGCAGCCTCTGTGGCCGTCCCCCTGGCTTTGGCCCTTCAGGATGGCGTCGTTATTATCGGGACAGGAGGAAAAGTGGCTCATCTTCAGAAAAGTGGGCCTTCGTGGTCAGGGCCAGCCCTCCTAGCACGCTCTCGGTCACTTGTGGCTCTTGGTACGGGCAGAACTGACTCGGACGGTCGATCGTCCTGTGGCCCCGTGGAGGTGCGTCTCTCTCCTCTCCCCTCCCATGGGTCACTTTTGTCGCTAGAACAAACCGATTCTTTTCTCGGTCCATTTTTTGGTGGGAATGAGCCGTCGACTTGGTTCTGTTCAGGAAAATTTCCCCTATAGCTTGTCAGTTTTTTAAAGCCACGTTGAAGTAATTTTTTGTTTTTACAATAGGTTTTCTTCGGGAAGACTCCATTTTTAACTTGGGCTTGGCTTCTGAAATCGAGGCATCCAAGTCCTCCTCCTCAGCAGATTGTTTATATTTTTGAAGAGCCTTCTGCTTATCTGTTATTGCTCTTTCTATCCCGACGTAACCACACTGGTTTCTGCTGCTCTTTTTACGTGCCTTCGCTTAACTGGGACGAGTTTCAAACGCGGTCTTGCCAAACTGTTAAATGTTTCCCTCTTTTTCTGCAATATCTTTGACATCTGTTAGTGCATTCTAGCCCGTCCCAGCCGATCGGACTCGTTAGCCCGCCTTTTATCCAGAAGCATAAGGAAGGCCTGGCCTAGCGGTGGTGCCCCCCTGTGCCCCTGCTCTGCCCCCGTCCTCATGGCACGGGGCTGCCTAACAGCAGCCAGGACCCAGCCTGGCACACGCTGGCATGGCTGGCTCAGTGTGCGGCCCGTGCCAACCACTCATAGGGCCGGTAACTTAGAGCAGGTAGCTGGGATGGGGGTACCAAGCCCATCCCTCCTCAGGGTAGAATTAGAGCTGGAAGACCCCCAGTCTATAGGTTTAGAGCAAGAAGGGATGGCCTTCGTTTTACAGATGGAGAAACTGAGTCCCAAGATCAGTTAAAGAACTTGCCCAAGATTCCCCAGCCAGGCGCATCAAAGGCGGCAGGATTTGAATCCACGTCCTGTGACTTTATTCCATTTCTCTCTTTCCGGTCCTCAAATGGCTTGCACAAACGTGATTTGAAGGCAGGTCCTTTCCTGCCAAAGTCAGAGCTCGTTCCATTAAGAGACGTTCGGCCCCTTGGACTTTTCCCACCCGAATGTCTTTCTGCCTCGGAATCTTACTTTGACTAGAAGGAAACAATGGCTTATGAGCAGCTCTTATTCGTCCTTCCCAGGACTGTAAGTCAGGCAGCGAAATCTCGCCGCGGGGCATCGCCTTTTGTTCCTTGCTCTCCCGCGGTCGGCCCGTAGCCCCATCGTGTGCCATCTGCCGCGGGGCTCGGAGCTCACGGCAGAGCTGGCATCCCCAGCTCCGGGAGCCTTCTGGGACCCGTGTGCAGAAAAGGGCCACGGGCCCTGGCGTTGGCACTGCCCACCGGCGTCGGGCGACCCTCGGCGTTGCCAGCCCATCCTCCCGAAGGTCCCCGCTGTCTCCTGGGCAAGTGTGTGTTTCCAGGAGTTTGACTCAGTGGAAAAAGCGGATTCATCTTTGATTCACCTTCTTGAGATGAGATACTTTAATTCCCATTTTTGGTTCAGCCCCAGGCCTGCCTCTGCTCCTTCTCACCTGTGCGGCCTGGGCAGCGGGCGGCCTTGGGAAGTGGCCTTGGGCCGCCTGGTGTGCCCAACAGGAGGCAGGTCTTGGGCACCTCTGCCAGCCTGGTGAAGGCTGTGGGCCCTTCCAGACGCACAGAGTTATAAAGTTGAAATAGAATTGCCAACGAGGTCTGCAGAGCCCGGGCCAGGGAGCCCAGCCCAGGGAGCCCAGCCGGGGGCCGAGTCCGAGGATGAAGTTTCAGATGCAGTTTTTAAAGATCAAAAACAGTTACGTGAGCCTCAGGGACGTGGCACCGACCGAGGCCGAGAATCCGCGCGGCCTGATGTCATCGAGTGACATCATCACTTTAACTGTGGTTTTGTGTGGGGGTGACTGCATAAAGACTGTATGTTTCTGACGTCATCGATGGGAGTTGTCCTTCCCTGATCCGTCCCTTGTGGCTTTAAGGAAGAAAACCTGCCCAGGCCCACTCCACCTTCCCGAGCATTGGGGGGGGGGGGGTCCTGTCATGCCCAGTGCCGCCCCACCCCCCTTCCCAAGCATTGGGGGGTCCTGTCCTGCCCAGCGCCGCCCCACCCCCTTCCCAAGCATTGGGGGGTCCTGTCCTGCCCAGTGCCGCCCCACCCCCCTTCCCAAGCATTGGGGGGGTCCCTGCCCAGTGCCGCCCCACCCCCCTTCCCAAGCATTGGGGGGTCCTGTCCTGCCCAGTGCCGCCCCACCCCCCTTCCCAAGCATTGGGGGGGTCCCTGCCCAGTGCCGCCCCACCCCCCTTCCCAAGCATTGGGGGGGGTCCTGTCATGCCCAGCGCCGCCCCACCCCCCTTCCCAAGCATTGGGGGGTCCTGTCATGCCCAGCGCCGCCCCACCCCCCTTCCCAAGCATTGGGGGGTCCTGTCCTGCCCAGCGCCGCCCCACCCCCCTTCCCAAGCATTGGGGGGGTCCCTGCCCAGTGCCGCCCCACCCCCCTTCCCAAGCATTGGGGGGTCCTGTCCTGCCCAGCGCCGCCCCACCCCCTTCCCAAGCATTGGGGGGTCCTGTCCTGCCCAGTGCCGCCCCACCCCCCTTCCCAAGCATTGGGGGGGTCCCTGCCCAGTGCCGCCCCACCCCCCTTCCCAAGCATTGGGGGGGGTCCTGTCATGCCCAGCGCCGCCCCACCCCCCTTCCCAGGCAGTGGGGGTGGGTCTTCCCCTTGGGGCCCCTCCAGCTCGGTCTGATTGTCCCCCTTGTTTCTCTCGACAGAGGGAGCTCGATGCTACAGCAACAGTATTGGCCAACCGACAAGATGAAAGCGAGCAGTCTCGGAAGAGGCTCATTGAGCAAAGTCGAGAGTTCAAGAAAAACACTCCAGAGGTGAGGGGGGGCTTGCGGGGCGGGGGGCTCTTGGCTCGCCGTGGGCCGGGCAGGTCTCCGGTTTGGCGGTTGGCCCGCGCCGCACGGAGGAGTGGCCCCCGAAGTGGTTCGGCCTGGCTGGAGCAGCGGGCCCAGAGCGGGGCCTGGTTCCGGTGTCGGGGGTCACCTGGCCTCCGCGCCCGCCGTGGTTAGGGGCCGCGCCCTCCCTCCTCCCTGGCTGGGCCCTCGGCGCTTTCCCTCTCCCCCCAAGGCCCCTCGTTCCAGGGCTGGCTTGTCGGTGGTCTGGGCTCTGACGTGGGGGGAGCGCAGGGGCAGGGGCCCTTCTCCCTCCTTCTGAGCCCTTTGCCCCCACGGGTCAGGGGCCGGCTGAGAGAATGGAGCCACAGAGCTCGCGTCCCCCTCCCAGTCCAGGGAGGCCCAGGAGGCAGCTGGCCAGGGGTCCGCGGGCTGACTCGGGGGGCCCTCACAAGCCCCCGCACTGGCGTGGCCCGGCCCGCTCTCTAGGGGCTTAGCTTCTGCTGGGGCAGCCCCACCGAGGAAGGCTGTCCTTTCAGGTAGAAGCCTCCAAGTGAGGGTCGGCCCGAGCCGTCCGGCGCCCTCCCTCACCTCGGAGGGGTCACAGGGGCCTGCTCCTTCTCCTGGCCCGGGGGCGTCTCCCTGCTTTCCTGGCCTACTGTGCGCCGCCGGGCCGGCGCTCCCCGTGCTCCCCGTGCCGACGCTCCCCGTGCTCCCCGTGCCGAGGATCCCTGACCTCCCCCGCCAGCCGGGGCTCCTCCCTCTCGCAGGGGATTGATGCCCACCTCCAGCTGGCATTCACTGCTGAAGTTACGAAGCCCCTGCCAGCTGGGCTTTTCTTCTAACGTTTTTATTTTTCTAAATACACACAGAGAGAGTTTTCCATGTTTCCCTTTGCAAATGTTCCAGATTCTTCCCTCTTCCCCTTCCCAAGGCAGGAAGCGGTCCAGGAAGGCTGCCCTTGGGCAGCTCTTGTATTTGCATTTCGCTGCTCGTTTGAACGGATCCTGAATGGACCAGGAGGGTCCCGATGGCTCCCTACTGGCCCCCGAACGCAGCCCACGGGTCCTCAGCATTCTGGGAGACGGCCCTCCTGAGGCAGGGGCAGGATTTGAACCTGGAACCCGCTTCCCGAGCCGGTTCCCTCCCCCTCCCCCTCCAGAGCGGCCTCCTGTGTGACCGCTCCCCTTCAGCCAGACATTCCTGGCCGTGGACGGTGACACCTGCGGGTGCTCTCCTGCCCATGACAAACCTGTGCACGAGGTGCTCCATCGCGGCCTGCCTCCTGCCAGGCTCTCCGCCCTGCCCGCTCCACACACTCCTGGTCCGTGGCCTGGTGCCCGGTAAGGCTGGAAACCCAGTCTGGAGGCCTCGGTGACAGCCAGAAAGCCACAGAGGGGCAGCCCCCTCCCCATCCACCGGGAGAGCCTGTGTCTGGGCCGTTTCCTGGAGGCCGCCCGAAGCCAGGTGAAAGGAAGCAGAGTGGGGGGGCTGCCGGGCACAGGCAGGAAAGGAAGCGTCCTCGGGGACTGGGGGCAGGGCAGGGGCTACACGAAGTGGGCGTCCTCGAGTCAGACCCCTTACTGTCCAGTCGGGCCAGGGACGTGCCCAGGATCTCCTGGTCAGTCGGAGCCAACGGCGGGATGGGAACCGGCCGCCATGAGACTTCTCAGTGGAAGGCCAGGGAAGACCCCCTAACAGCCGCCACCGGCAGGGGAGCAGGGCAGGGGGTCCCAGGCTGTGGTGGGCGGGCTCGGCAGGTTTCATCTCTCACCCTCCTTAGAGGCTGGCAGGGAAGGAGCCCCAGCGGCAGGTGGCAGAGGAGGCTGGCGACTCCTGCGGGTCTGCCCCCACGCCAGCGCCGGAGCCTCCAGGGGCCCGGGGGCCGAGCCAGCAAGGAGGCTTGTGGCCAGTGGGAGGGGAGGGGCTCCAGGGCCTGCACGGTTTGGGGTGAAAGGCGGGTCTGTGGGTGCAGAAGCTGCAGGGCACCCCCTCCCCCCAGGGAGGAACTTGTATCTATTGAAATGAAGTTTGCCCCGCCCTTTGGGCAGCTCCCTGGTCTCGGAATGTAGCCTAGGGGTTCTGCAGGGATGGAGGGCCCCAGAGCTGAGTCAGGACTTGAACCCAGAACCTTTTCCCTTTTCCAGTGTAGGTCGTCTTTCGGCTCATCCTCTGAGGGGGTGGCACGGCCGCAGGCCTCGAGGTTTCCTTGGGGTCACAGCCAGGAGAGGTCAGAGGGGAAACTTTAGCCCTTTAATGGAGGTGGTCCCTGGCTCTGGGGTGTGGCGGTAATTCCCCCTTTGCTGGCCTTGCTGTGGTGAGTTCTGTGACCTGGCACTCAGGTGGGCACTGGGGGGCGCGGGGAGCTCCCTCTGCTTGGCAAACATGGGGCGGGCACGCCCATAAGCTGCAGGCGGTGCCACGTGGGGGCCTGGCAGCTGCCGGCGGAAGGCGCAGCCAGCTCGGACCAGCTAGCCGAGAGCTCTTCTAGCCGGTCTGCCTCGTTGGACCCAACGTGATTCATTGCTAGTTAATTCATTAATTTTTTGACCAGAGTTAATGAAAAATAATGAAAATGGCGGTTTTTAAAGAGCTGAGGAAAAAGAGAAGCCGTTTTGTCCCATAAAGTTAATGCCCCAGAAAACGGGGATGTGAAGGGGGGCTTGCTTTGAGCTTTGGTCTGAGGGACCGTCTCCAGCGGCGCAGGGGGAGACGGGCAGCAGTGGGCCCAGACACCGGGCCAGCCAGGGCCGGGGAGGGAACGGCCTCCCAGTGCATTCTGGGTAGCCTGTGTTCTATAAGTGGCTGCCGGGAAGGCCCGTGTGGGACGTGGCGGCCTGCGGTGCGGTTGGAGAGGGAAGAGCCAGGTCCCGGGTGTTTCTTCTTGGGCTGACTGATGTCCCCCCCCCCCCCCCCAGCATCCTTCTAACAATAAGAGACAAGGGCGGGGCAAACTCTCCCGCCTGCTTCCAATCCGGGGCCCTTGGGCAGCGCGTCCCCCACATCCCGGGTTCTCAGAGGCGGGGGTCCCCGGGGCCCGGCGAGGTCCCCTGCAGCCCACAGTGGTGACCTTGGGAGCCCCATTCGGACAGTGGTTCCCCTTGGAGCCCCTCGGCCCCGTGATTCTGTCTCATCTCTGGCTGCCTGACCCAAGCAGGACGCCCTGTGACGTCATCACTGAGCTTGAAGGGAAACGGCGCCGCCATCTTGCAGGTTGTTGGTCCGTTCGCTCTCAGGTCCAGGCCCGCAGGCCACTGAACAAAGGGAGCCTCGCTTTGTCCCCTGAGGCCTGGCCTCAGAGTCCGCTCTGTCTCCCGCCCGCAGGGTACCCAGGGGCTCCATTCCCCAAGTTCGTTTGCAGGCAAGTTGTTTCGCACTCAGGACCCGTTACCATAGAAATAATGTTATAAATGGGCTACGACGTTGAAGTCTGGTGAACTTGTACAGTTACTGCTTCCAGAGCCCAAGTACCATTTATAACTGTGTTTCTATGGCAACGTGGATCTTTAGCACCATTGTGGCACGTCGGTGACATGTGTCACCCTGACGCAGCCTCCAGAGCAGGGACACCGTCTCCGGGCTGGGCTCCCTAATTTATTAGAGTGGGGGCGGAGTCAGGACTCGAGGAGAAACTCGGGGTGCAGCGGGCATGGGCCTGAGGGGCCGAGGGCCAGCTGTCATGGGGGGAGGGGAGCAGGGGCAAGAGAAGGTGCCTCTCCTGTGGCTCGAGGGCCAGGCGCTGACGGGACTTTGAGGCCTTGGAAGGCAGGAGAAGTTGGCCCAAGGGCAGCAGGGTCCCACGTGAGGTCCCGCATGCGGTCAGTCTCAGGGGTAGGATTTGGACCAAGGCCCGCGCCCCTCTATTGCGCTGCCTTGGAATAGGGGCGACATCGGGGCCGGCGAGAGGAAGAGACCCTCGAGACAGGAGCCAGCCTCTCCTTACTCCTCAGCAGACGAGGCTTAGGCTCAGGAGCCAGGCCAGGCCGGACCCTCCACGCCCCTTTACGGGGCGGGAGCCCCCAGGGCAGCAGACTTGTGAAGCAAAGGAGAGGGGGCGCTCCCCCAGCTGAGCACATGCCCCTTCTTGGGGGTGCAGCACGCCCGCACAGACACATGTGTTCTCACCCCCCCCCCCCCCGGATTCTGGGGGTGTCAGATCCAGAGGCAGAGGCAGAATCTGAACCCAAGGCTTTTGCTTTCTCCTGCTTCACTTCCTAATTGTAGCCACGCTCATTAGTGAAGCCTCTTAATGCTTGTGGAAGATCCTTTGGGGAGAAAAAAAATCAGGTTTTTCTTTTTTTTTTTTCTCTTTAGAAGTAAACAGTGAGCCTGGGGATTCTTACCAGAAGATTCAGGGGCTGCCTCAACTACCATTAAATTTGAGTGTGGCTTTAACTAGAAAGTGCTGGGAAATTAAATGGGGCCTTTTGAACTGGCGACAATTAATCTGCTTCTGTTGGCGCATCATCAGTGTCAGAGATGATCTCAGGTTTCCCTTGCGCCACAGGTGGCGAGAACGGGATTTCGTGGGTAATGGACGTCATTATAAATCCCGTGAGGAGCAAATTCGGCCCCGATTGGTGGTGGCGTTATTGGCGGGGCGGGATGTAGGGTTTTCCATCTGGACGGGAAAGGGCCCTCGGAGACCCTCTCTTGTAGACGGAGGAGAGTGGGCCCAGGTCCACAATTCCACCCACGTCAGAATCCTGCCTCGGATCCCCCTGGCCAGTTGTCGAAAGCCTCCGCTTTCTCATCTGTACAGTGGGAATATTAGCCCCTCTCTCCAGGGCTATGAGAAGCCAATAAAATATCAGGTGCAAAGCATTCCTCAAACCCTAAAGAGCCTTCTGACATGAGGGAGGGTCAAGTGATACACACCCAAAGTGGCTTCGGAGCCCAAGTTGCTGCCTCCCCCCAGCAGGATACGGATAGCAAGGGGCAGAGCCTCCAGACGCTTTTGGAGACGAGGAAGCGGCCCCGGCTGTCGAGGGGCCGACCCCACGAGCCCCTGCCCACGCTTCCTCTGGAACCTGGATGCGAATGAAGCTGAAGCAGAAAATAATCCAGTTCCAAAAATAATCCAATCCAGTGCAAATAAGGAAGCCCTTGTTTCAGTTGGTCCTGCCTCATTCCATTGGGCTGGAACAGCTACCTCTCGTCCTATATATAACGGTAACCTCAGAGTGTGTGATGTCAGGTACCTGCCGCCACCTCATGGGGTTCGCTCTTCACCCCAGGCCCGAAGGGCGCAGTGGGAGACCCAGCGGCAGCAGAAACCCCGCCCTCAGGCCCTGACCGCCTTCGGGCCTGACCTCCCTCAGGCCCTGACCACCCTCAGGCCCCAACCTCCCTCAGGCCCTGACCGCCTGACTGCCTTCGGGCCCTGACCACCCTGGGCCCTGACCGCCCTCGGGCCTGACCACCCTGGGCCCTGACCACCCTCGGCCCGACAGCCCTCCCTCTTCTCCTGCCTGGTGCCAGGCCTGTGGGAGGAGATGGCGGTTCACTTCTTTCACTTTTTGACAATCTGTATTCCCAGTTCCTCGCACTAAATGAATCCTTGCTGATGGATGGATTTTTCTGGGAACGGTAGTAAAATGTGGGCCGTTCTTATGCCGGCAAAGGGCCTGGATTGTGCTCCTGCATGTGCTCCTCCAAGGAAAGGAAGGCCCTGAGGGCAGGGACTGGGGCATCTTTATCCTTGGGCTCTAGCAGAGTTTTTTGTTTGCTTGTTTTTTGGGGGAGGAGGAGGTAGTTGGAGTGGAATGACTTGCACGCAGCTGCTACATGTTGAAGGTCCCAACCAGGATTCGAATTCAGGTCCTCCGACTCCTTTGGCCGCGCCATCCAGCCGCCCGGCAGAGGCTTTGATCCGTTGTTCTTCCAGGCGTCCTCTGTCTCAGATGTCAAGTAAAAGGCAACTTCGGGCTAGAATCTGGGGCCCGCGGCCTGGTCCTTCCCCATGCTCGGCTCCCGCCTAACTTCACGGGAGCTGGCTGCTTAGAGTCCGTCCCCGGGGGTTGTGACCTCGCGGCTCACCTTGTCTGTGACAGGTTGGAAGTGTCGTCCCCCCTTCCACCTCCAAGACCGGGCAGGACATTAAGAGGCCCAGGTTTAAGAAGGGCTATTTTAAGTGGCGCTAAGTGTAGCACATGAATGACCCTCCATATGAATAATTGGCTAATGGAGTTAGAAGAGGATGAAGTGATTAGATAAAAATAGCCGAGCAGATTCTACCTGCTAATGAGGGAAATTTGTGCGGGGTTGGAAGTCAGTAAGGGACGGTTTTTAGAATTAAAACCCCAACTAGACGGCCGTTCTGGGTGCCGCTGCTGGAGGAGATTCAGGGTTCTGTCCAGGTCTGTACGTCGAGGATGCAGACTTGAGAATCGGGACGCTGTAAGGGCCATTTCAGAACAAAACCTTCGGCTCCCTCGGTAAGTTGGCCAGTTTCTTGCAAGTGCTCCCTTAGCACAAATTAGGTCAAAGTTTTCATTCTCTCTTTTCCTCCTCAAGGTAAATTTTGGGGGGGCAGAGAGCGGGGGACACTTTGTACCAAGTTGGTGGAATTTTGTGGCGATGGTTTCCAGTGTGGATACTGCGTGGGGGAGGGGGAGGAGCATCTGAGGCTCACGTGTGGGTCGCCCTCCTTGCCGTCTTCCTTCCAGAAGGAGGCGGCTAAGGGACCTTGGGAGACGAGGATTCCCCTTCCTGGCAGTTTGTTTTATTGGAACTTCTGGGCTTCCTAAGTCGGCCACAGGCTCTCCGAGCATTTCTTCGGGCCTTGCTTTTGCTGGTGCCGAAGGCCCGATCTTGTCCCCATACTGATGGCGTTATCTCCCATGAGTAAGGAGCTTAGGGGGGCTTGTCAATCCTGGCCATCGGAGAATGCGGGCCGCACCCTGAGGGATGACCCCGGGTGGGGGTGGGGTTGTTCTAGAGCACTGAACAAGATGGTGCACTTGGACTTTGGTAAAGTGGGTGCCTAGGTCAGAGGTCAGGAAAGCTCAGCATCCTTCTGCGCACGGGGCCTCGCTCACATTCAGGACCCGACGCTGGCTCCGGCCATCGCTGATGAGTGCCTCGGTCCCGGAGCGGGACGCCGGGGGTTTTCTCTCTTCATCTGCGCGGTGGGAGGCACTTTCGTTGTCTTGGAGCTTTAGCTCAGACTTTGCCTTCCTCTCGCTACCTGTGATTTCAAGTGTCTTCAAAAAGTCTTCTGACCACATCCATGGCTCTTGCTGTTGCAGATTTGTGCCAGGGCCTTTACGTCTTGATGTTTGCTGAATTCGATGCAAATATTTTGCCCATTCATTTTATTTGTGTCACAGCTTTGTAATTTTGTATTATCAAATTAATTTATTTTATTTATTTTTCATGAACTACCATAACCTGTGGTTAAGAATGCTTCCCCTTGCCATAGTCGAGTCAATTAGAACATGTTATGTGGAAGGGTCTGCCCTTTCTTTTTAAAACTTTTATGATGCGATCTTTACATTCAGGGTGCCCGCCTTTTTTGAGTTATTGGGGCATGGGATGCGAGATGTTGTTCTAAGCTTCAAGGCTGCTGTGCACTTCTCCCAGAAGTTCTCTTAAAAAAGGAGCTTTTCCCGGTAATCTGTGTCCTTGCATTTGTGGAAGCGCCACCCCCAGCGGTTATTGCTTTTATTGCTCTTCTTTCTTGCTTACATGATGCTTCACTTCTCCACTTGTCTCTCTTTTAGTCATTTCCAAGTCATCTTGATGATTTCTGATGGCATCTGAAATGTGGTAGTGCCTCATTCGCTCCTGTTTTCATTTTTCTTGAACAATTTTTTTCATTGTTTTGCTTAGTTCTATAGACATAATTTTGGAAATTTTATTGGAATTAATATGGTGTTGAATTTGCAAATTGGTATTTGTTTTATAGTGGCCAGGCCCAACCATGGACAGTGAATATCTTTTCAGTTGTTTAGCCAGTTAGTGTGATACCAGAGTTTTTAAAAGCACATAGATACCAGATATTTCCTGATTTAATTATTGAGTTCAACTTTCATTTTAAACAGATTTATACGGTCTGTTTTAGAGTGGGGCATCATGTGTTGAACTGGTTGATGTTAAATATTCAGTGCAATGAAAATAACCAGAAAACCTGTTTTCCTCTTGGAGTGTGAAACTTTATGACTTCAGTCAGTCAGCCAAAATACAGTCAGAAAACTGAAAGTGTGCCCTCGCCTTGCATCGTTGAACATTAGCCAGTACCCGAGGCTGGCGTTGAATATTAACTCTCACTGGGACCTGACTCACGAGTGCACGCGCAGGCGCACACACACACATACACACGCGCACACGCACACACAACACGCACACATGCAGCATACACGCACACACATACGTGCACACACATGCACATATACGTGCACACACACACAACACATACACACATTCTTGAAAAAGCAGCTTGACAGACTCAGACCCCACGTCTTGTGCAAAGCCCAGGAGTTCTCCCAGCCGCGCTCTTGTGTCTGCTGCAGGGAGAGAAGTGCTCACCACAGGCCGTGGGGGCTTTGCCTCTAACCAGAGATGGGGCGGCCTGAGAGTCAGGCTGGCCCTCGTGTAGCAGGACGGGGGAAGAGGGGGCCGGCCGTTCTACGATTTGGTGCTGGCTGGGCCCTTGGAGGCCTCTGTGGCCTGTGGCGGTGTGGTGGCCAGGGCCTGTGTGGGCAGCTCTTCCCCCGGGTCCTCCGTGCCCAGATCATGAGCAGGTTCTCTGCAGAGCCACGGGTGACTTTCTGTGAGTCCTTGCCCCTTCCCGCTCATTAAACTCCAGCGGCTCCCCACGGCCTCCAGCTTCCATAGAAACTCTCCTGAGCTTCAGAGCCTTCCCAGCCGAGACACTCCCAACCTTTCCTCCTCTCTGACCCCCTCCCCCACAGGTTCCGGTTGACCCCCTCCTCATGCTCGGCTCCTGACCTCCCAGCTGCCCCCAAAACCCTGCTCTCCACCAGGAGGCCTTCCCCTTCCCTCTGGTTCCAGGACTTGCCCTCTGCTGATTGTCTCCAGTCTGTGCTCTCCATAGGTTATTACCTAGCGGAGAGCAGGCCTGTCTTATATAGCATGGAGCCTGATACACAGTAGGTGCTTAATGTATGCTTATTGACTCACCCAGAAAGCCCAGTTCTCTGTAATCTTCAGCACTAGGTGGGTGAACACTTCAGTAGCCACTTGGTTTTCCTCGTTAGAAGTCGAATCGAAGTACGCTCGTATCATCTGCCCCTTTGGGGGGGCTTCCTTTGGGCAGCAGCCGCAGCAGCCCTAGGAGGGGCTGTGGGAGGAGCTCTACGGACATTGTCCTGGGTACCAGGATCATTGCATTAGCAATAAGAGCAGGCCCCCAGACGTTCTCATTCGAAGCATTCGTAGAAGCGGTTTCTTTTGGGGGGACGGGGGCGCTACCATTAGGGCACTTGTAATGAGGATTGCCTTTATATATTTATTCATTTTTCAGCTCCTTGGAATTTTTCATTTTCCGGATAATTGGAATTTTGACTCATAAGAATTTACAAATGATGAAAATGGAGCCATTTTTAGCTTTGGATGCGCTTGAGTAAATTATTTGCCAGCTTGATTGAACATATCCATGATGTCATAGCCAGTGTTAAAAACAAAAGGATTTGCTGTAATCTTTTAACTAGAAATGTGGAGACACAAACGCGAATGCGGGTACGTAACCATGTACGTAAACACCCAAACCAAGAAAACCCCCTTTTTTTTTTTTTTTTTTTTTTTTTTTTTTTTTTTTTTTTCCTGGCAATACCACCTTGGCCCTCATGGTTCCATAAATTTTGAGAACTTCAAAGGAACGTGATATCTTGGTTCCCCGCCTGAAGGGAATCTTGAACGCAACATTCGCTAGACTTAGTGTTTCATTGTGTGGATAAAAATGGTCAGAATTGAAGGATTAATCATCTTGGTCTGAAGCGAGACATAAAAAACTGCTCTGTTAACCTAGGTGCCTGTGATTAAGATCGGGGAAGGGTCAGCCGTGGGCCGCGAGCACTGGCAGTTTCCTTCGAAAGATTAAGTGGCCCTTCACTTCTGACTCGGGTCACTAGTAGCTTAAAGCCATTACTGTCTATTGGCTGTTTGGTTTGCCTGAAATATGGGGCCAGTCTCAGTCCGGGTCCTTGGGGTCAGGCGTGCTCACGTCGGCAGGCCGACAGTGGCCCGGACGGCACGAACCGGCCATCTCTGGGGAGACATTTCCGAAGGCAAAAATGTGCCGTGTTCGGAGGGACCTCGGTGACCTCAAACATGTGGCCTCTCTCGGCCAAGCGTTTTAGAGATCGCTTTGTCCGGCCTCGCTTGTGTGTGGCCCAGGACGGGCAGAAGACCCACATGTGGCTGTCTTGGCCAAGACCACTGGGGCCAAAAGAAAATGGAAGAAAAAATAGCCTTCGTCTCTTGATATGTGTTAGGAATTTCCTTTAACCAGAAAGAAGCGAACCTAAACTTTCCTACCTCCTATCTCCTTGTAAACTAGCTTCTCCCCCTCCTAATTTTTTTTTTTTAATGGAACACCAGTGGGCTAGTATTCCCTTTCTTTGTTAAAAAGTTGAGTCCCCCTCCCCCTCCAGGTATTGAGAGGAAAAGATTTTTTTCCCTCATTAAAATTTTGTCATTTTTGCCACAAATAATTTCTTTAGGAACAGTAACTAACAACAAAAACTTGTGAATATGGTAGGTCCAGAAAGGAAAATGGAGCTGACCGCTTTAATGGGATTCTTTCATTTCATAGCCCAGAGAGACTGAGACTTGACACCAAAACCACCAATCTTCACATCTGCATGTTGTGATACCAGGCAGGCCCTCCGCTTGCTGCAGCGCGAAAAGCCTCCTCCTCTTCCACGTTTCAAGAATAAAAAGAGTGAATGTCAATATATTAGAATAAATGAAAATTGGTGGAAGCACCAATAAGATTATTAAGTGCCAGAGCTTGCTCCCTTTGTTTAGTTGTTTCTGTTGTGTGTGTTTTTTTAAAGTGTGTGTGTGTGTGTGTGTGTGTGTGTGTGTGTGTGTGTGTGTTACACAAATTGTATAGTCATCTTTTTCTCCGTTATCTTTTGGGAAATATTGAGACAACAGCTGTCTGTGTTTTAAAAATATCATTTGTAACTGAAACTAGATTGGGGGGGAAAGTTTCTCTAGATATTAATTTTTTTTGCTAATACTTGTAAGAAACATGTCCCTTGGTAACCCTCTCTTTAAGTAAACGAGCTGATTTGTGAGAGCTAGAGGAGTCGAGAGTAATTTCTATTTTAAAATTCTTTTTGCATTAAGACATCTGCAGTGTTGATGAATATATGGAAAACTGAAATTGTGCGTCTATCCCGCCGTGTCTCCAGCATGACAATAAATCACCTTTTTTTCCTTTTAAAACGTCTGGGTTCGTAATTTATGTTTGCATAACCCATTACTAAATTCATAGTAGGTGTTTGCGTTGGCAGACGTAATTCCAGGGATTTCGAAGGCCTTTATTAAAAAAAAAACCTTAAGATCCCAAGCTTTTGTTGGTGCTCATAATTAAGTGGAACTTTTCCTTTTTTTTTTTTTTTCTTTTTTCCTTTTTTTTTTTTTAAACTTTCATACCAAGCTGGAATTTGTTTAGAAATTGGAGTCATTTTTCCTTTGCTAGAACAAGAAGCATTAGGTTTGTCCCTCCAAATTCATTGTGCCCTAGCTCCCAAAATACATATTTTTAAAACGATTAAGATTTGTGTAGGAGACGGAGGGTGATGTTGTTAAATCCGTAGAACCCTGTTGTTAAGGTGATAGAAATGTGTGTTTTTGTACAAAGCTCAATAGGTTCCAGAGCTTTTGGAAATTCTTGGCTCTGGCCCGATTAGCGGACGGCCCTCTCCTCCTCTTCCCCATTCAACCGCCCTGTGATGGAGCTGAAGTCTCGACAGTTCAAATAGCTTTTCGATACTTTGTACGTTAAAAATGTTCCAGTGTTTTTGTTTCAGGGCTTTTTCCTCCTCTGCCAGCCTATATAATCTATATGAGCTATTTTAGTTATTAAAGGCAATGGAAAAGGGTGATTTATAAACTCCATTTTCCCATTACTTGAATTATTTTGCAGAATCAGAAATGAATGACTAAGGTCAGCACAAAGACGCTTACCTTTGACACTTTTAAAACTGCCTGCTTCGAAAAGAATGTATTTTCCTTGATAAAATAGCGCCATTTAAAAATTATTTGAGCTGAAGAAGGTATTACAATAATTACAGAATTACCTCAGTGGAAAAGCCGCTAGGATCTCTCAGGAATAGATAGACTCACTTGGTTATCTGGACTTGGGTAAATAAATGGCTTCTGTCAATAAATTAATACTTTTATTTAGTATGTAATTTGGTGGCTCGGGAGTCTGTTGAAAATGGGTTGTGTATAAAACATGACTTTTGAGAGAGAGACGGACGGGGAGAAGACATTTATCACCGTGGGTAGGAGTTGATTCCTCCATAATCAGCTGGAGGAGCTGAGTAAACCCTCCTGGGTTCTTAGCAGACCTATGCTGGCCTTGGCCCGCAATCCCTGCACGAAGCCGCCTCACTGTGCAAGGGTCCAGACTCACCCTGAGCAAACTCGGTCCAGAATCCTGTCTTGTCCTTGGGCTCGGTGGGGACGCTATTACGGCTTGGAGGTTTTGGGGGTCCCCCATTCCCCTAAAGATTGGATGCCCGGGGGGGGTCAACCCCAGGGCTGGTCTGGGGGATTCTGAGGTGACACGTTCCCCAGAGCTCCCTTTCTAAGGTGCTCCGTGTGCCCTGGGAAGGGTCAGTCAGTCAGTAAGCACGCTGTCAGCTTTCACAGGGTGCCAGACACCAGCCTCAAAGCGGGGCAGAGCACCCCGGGCCCCAGGAGCTTTTAGCCTAAGGGTCCCTGGCAGGGACCTCCGCAGAAGGCCTGGAAAAGGCCTCTTGGGGAGGCGGCAGGTACCTGCCCCTTCCCATAGGATGGACTCTGGCCAGGGAGACAGCGCCTGAGCTTCTCCACAGCCCTGGACCCCTTGGGGGAAGCTCTTGGGCCTCTTGGGCCCTCCAGGGCCTTCCATAAAAGCCGGCTCTCCCTTGGCTGGGTTCGTCCCAGGGCCCATCCTCCTGGGCTGGTGCGGAAGGGTCATCGGGAGGGGAAAGGACTTCCAGGCCACAGGATCGGCCCCTTGTCTGGGGAAGGGACGGGCTTGTCCAAGGTCACATGGATGTTTAGTAGCCAGGGCAGGATTGGAACCCAAGGCCTCTGGCTCCAGGTAGTGTCCTTGCTCCTGCTCTCTCTCTTTTACTGCACCTGTTATTCTTTAAATAAAAGGAATTAATCTTTTCATTTAATTCCCTCCTTTCTGTCCCTGGATTCCAACCACTGAGCAGTCCACTCCATGAGAGAGCTGTGCTTGCTCTGCTTGGTCAGACCCTCTCAGAGAATAAAATCGCCATGAGTGGAGGTCTCGCCCCCCTGGAGGCCGAGGCACCGGCCCTGGATCCAGGCTGCAGACCCTTGGCTTCCAGCCCAAAGGGGAAAGTGCAGGGCTGGGGAGGATGGGGGCTTCCCAGGGAACAAGCAAGGCCATGTGGAGAAAGTGCAGAGGGATGGGGGCCAGCTCCAGCAGAGAGCCTCCTCCGGAGGCAGATAGTGGGGGCTGATTGTGCCCAGCCCTTCTAGGAGGGTGCAAAGGAATACTAACTCTCCCCCTCTGTGACATGAGCATGATGCAGAAGAGATGCAAAAGGTAGTGGGGGAGGGAGAAGAAAGAAAAGGGGAGGGAGGATAGAAATGGATGGAAGGAGGGAGCCCAAGGGAAAGAAAGGAGAAGAAAAAGAGGGGGTGAAAAGAGGGAAGAGAGAAGGGAAGGGGGACAGAAAGGAAGGGAGGAGAGAGGAAGAAGAGGGGATGAAAGGAGAGAAGAGAGAACAAGAGGAGGGAGGAAGAGATCCAAGAGGAAGGGAATAAAGAAAAAGAGGGGGTGAAAGGAGGGAAGAGAGAAGGGGAGGAAGGAGCCGGGGGAAGGGAGGAGAGGAAGCAGGGGAGTAAAAGGAGGGAGCGAGGGAAGAAATGTTTAGCTCTTGTTCTCTAGAAGCCTGCAGTCAGTCTGGGGGCGTTCCTGACTGAACCCTTGATCATTTCTCAGGCTGACCTCATGGCCTGTACCTCCTGCACTTGCAGCACCTCCAGGTTTGGGGGCACCGATTATTCCCTCCTCCCCCATTCCTCCCTTGGCAGCCGTTGGCCGGTGCTGGGGATCAGAAGCCGTGAGCGGGGCGGGGGTCCTTAGGACGCCCCCTCTCAGATAATTGAATCAGGGTCTGAATATGGGGGCGCTTCTGGCCTAAATCTCGGTGGTCTTGGGAAACTTGCAGGAGTGATTGTGGGGCGTCTTTGGGGAATTAGAAAGTGTTTGGAGCAATCTGAAGATTGCAGACTGGGCGAGAGGGCCTGGGCCCACAGAGAGCCCCAGACCACCTCGGAGGCCTCTGAATCTGGGCTCCCCCATCTTGGAGATGAGAACGCTCGAGGAGTAGTGACTTGGCCGTGAGGTCTGTACTAGGCCCACGGGGTTGCAGCTGGAAGTAGAGTCCCTTGGATGATACAGATGAGGAAACTGAGGCCCGGGGCGAGGCTGGAGCCCGTGCCTGGTGGCGAGGTCCCCGGCCTAGGGCTGCCCAGCGCCAGGCGGGCCGGGCCGGGCTCAGGAGTCGGCTCATCCCACTTGTGGGCCCTCATGACTCGGATCTGTTTGTTCTTGTCGGTTTTCAAAGTCAGGCGAAGGGGGGAGCCTCGAACGCCTCCTGGAAGCAGGTGACTCTTAGCCCTCGCCTGTTTTTGCCAGCCTGGCCTCGGTTTCCATGGCAGCAGGCAGCATCCCCGGCAGCTTGTTCTTATCAATCGGAGCCGCTCCAGCCCGGGAGCAGGCAGGGTCCTAAAGCCCTGCTCTGGGCTCCACAGGAGGGGGCAGGAGTTTGCCGTTCTCCTGCTTCTCTCTTCCCTATCAGCCTTTTCATTGGAAAGAAAAGGAAGGGGCTCCATCCTAACCTGCAGAGCCCAGATGTTTCCTCCACAGACCAGGCCTTTGAGGGGCGTACTTCTAGAATAGCTTCCCATCCATCAACAAGCATTTATTAAGTACCTGCTGTATACAGAGCACTGTGCTCAGCCTGTGGGAATACAAATGCAGACACAGAGAAATTGTAAATGTTTCTCTGTACATTCTGCTCCGTACCAAACACTTCAAGAAATAATATATTTAAATGAGGCCTACTAATTCAAATTAATTTTATTAGCAGGTTGTTTTCTTTTGTTCCTTGCTGAGCATGCAAATCGGCAATTATTCTGATAATCCGGTCGGGGGACAGATCCGCCTTCTCTCCCCCCTGGCGGCTTCCCTTCTCTGACTTTCCTAAAGTTCAGGGGCTGCTTCGAGTTACTCTGGGATCCCATCTCGGGCTCCGATGCCTTTATGATATTAATGAGTCGACCCACTAAGTTCTTAATTACTTTATTTAAGCTTTTGGTCACATTGGGCTGAAGGAAACCCATGTTAAACAGGAGGTCAGTCTGCAGTGTGGACCCTCGGGGTTGGCTGAGGGGTGATCCAGAAAAAGAGCAGGAGAACGAAGGAATAATTTGATAAAGAAAACCTTGATCTTGTTTTGGAAAAAACCAAATGAAATCCCCACCTCCCCGTTGTTTTGTGTAGTGCTTGTGATTGCAGGGGGGTTAAACCCGTCAGTTGTGCCTTGCTTTCCCAGCTCTGTCTCTCTCCCCGTTTGGGCTGAAACCACCTGGGTTTTGAGTGAGGAGGTGGAGAACGAGGCGTCTCCGCATAGAGGCCCCGCTCCCCGGCCTTTTTAGGGGATTGCAGGTTGGAGCGGGGCTGGAGAGCTTCCAGAGCAACATGACTCAGGGAGCAGGGACTACTCCCAAAGCTCAGCTGGGTGGAGCAAGTCAGATACGGGAAAACTCCCAGGGACGAAAGCGGTGGCTCCCGCTCGGAGGCCTCGGGCCTGATGGGCCCTCGTGGGTGAGGGAGAAGGAACCAGGGATTCCCTTCCTGGTCCCGGGAGGCCCGTGCAGGGGTGTCGCACCCTCGCTCACGGAATCGCATTCCCATTTTTTCTGTAG